>NC_068355.1:82342336-82595073 GCF_020536995.1 Dreissena polymorpha | reverse complement strand
TGCAGCTGCTTTTGATGGGTTGATGTCATACCTGTGTCTTCGACTGAATTCTTCAACTGTTTTCAGCATGAGATTCATCTCCCAGTCCGAGTGGGACAGTAAAGCCAGGTCGCCCGCACAAGTAGTATGTGGAATGTCAATTAGGCCAATGCTAGCTGCCCTAAATCTCTCTTCCAAGTTGAGGAGTAGAGGGTTATTGAATCTCTTGTAGTGTTCAGTGGAGAGGACACCCCCTGGCGCATTCCTTAGCATATATTGACTTGCCCGGACAATAGGCCCTGTCACTTCACACACGAACTTGTGTTTGAGTAGAGATTGCAAAGAAGTAACCATTCAGCTGGATCAATTCCATATAAAATCAGGTTGCGCAATAGGATATTATGGTTAACAACGTCAAAAACTTTCCGTGTGTCCAGTGTTATAAGGTTCAGCTGGTTTTTCCTGGAGTTGGCATTCCGACACTAGGAACGCTGATTTGATGAACGAAGTGCCGCGCGTGAATCCCGATTGTAGGCGAGACTGGGTCTTCATGAAAACAGGTCTGTGTCTAGCGTTGAGGATATGTTCCACAACCTTGAGCAGAATGGACATTACGGTAATCCCTCTGTAGTTATCAGGGTTTTGCAGACTCCCTTTCTTGTGTACAGGGGTGATTACACCTTTCTTTAGACTATCTGGGATCTGATTGTGCTTAAAGATTGTGATGATTATCCTCACCAGCACAGGGTAGATCGCTGCTCCACCATACTTGAGATGTTCGGCGGTTAGACCCATGCAGACGGCTGCCTTGTTGTTGTTCAGTTTTGCAATGGCACACTCTACTTCGCGGACATCCTATCTGCTATTGTAATACCTCTTGTCTGGAAGGCTATTTGTAGATGGTTCAGGTCTTTAGTTGCTTGTTTCAAATAAGAGTTGTCATACCTTTCGTTTATTGGTATTGCCAACGTCTCAAAGTGATTGGCCCATCCATCAGAGATTTTCTCAGGGGAATTTAGTTTTCTTCCTCATGCAGGAGGCAACTGGTAAGATGCCTACTTGTGGATCTCTGCTGGCGGACTAGTTTATAGAAGGTGTTGTCATCAGTAGCATTCATGATGCCTTTCAGGTCACTACACCTCTTCTTGGCATGGAGTAGGGCAGTAACTGCTACAATGTGGCACA
The DNA here is from genome assembly GCF_020536995.1 of Dreissena polymorpha. Lineage (NCBI taxonomy): Eukaryota > Metazoa > Mollusca > Bivalvia > Myida > Dreissenidae > Dreissena > Dreissena polymorpha. The sequence goes on along the minus strand of NC_068355.1, from coordinate 82,593,909 downwards.
CTGCGCCCAATAAAACACCAACATAACCAAACATATTGGCGTTCAATCAAATGCAACACTCACATTCAACCAAATGTGACCACATTAAAGCAAACAGGCTCTCAGACAGTGGGATATACTACACACCAATTAGTTAAATAAATCCATCCACAATTTACATTCAATTAATGTGACGAGCATCTTCAATCAAATGTGACCGCGGTAAAGCCTACAGGCTCGCAGACAGTGGGATGTATACTACACACAAATAAGTTAAATAAACACATCCACAATTCACATTCAAATAACAAATAAATGTGACACGCACACTCAATCAAATGTGACCGCGTTTAAAGCCTACAGGCTCGCAGACAGTGGGATATATGACAAATACAAACAACCACAATTCACACAAATAATGTGACCGCGTTAAAGCCAAATGGCCCGCAGACAGTGGTAATAAACATAAAAACACACCACAATTCACAAAATGTGACCGCGATAAAGCCTAATGGCTCGCAGACGTGGGGGTTTGTACAAATATAAGAGCCCAACCACATTCACATAGCATATGTGACCTCGATAAAGCCTACTGGCTCACAGAAAGCGGGGGGGTATATCAAAGATAGATAAAATAACAAAACCATACAACCTACATGAAAACAATACACCAGGTCGCATTTAATGGCTCACAGTCACAGACACTGATGTATACTATATTAACATACATGGACATTGTCCTTATGAATTGTTACCTCAGCAGCTATATGTACAAAATTGAAGCAATTGTTATGTAATTGACAACTTACATGTAAGGATATATATAAGAATTTTTTATTATTAATCTGTAGCGACATATCAAACAAAAACTGTAGTAAATGTACACCTGGTTCGAAATCAATTTAAGTTACAATGCAATCGTCCGATTCATTGATTATGTAATGTACATGTTTTCTATCTTGATATCTTATACTGCTTTCAATTTTAAATAAGCAATTTTCTTGACATTTAAGATCAGCCTTGATTTCGATTTCATTACATATGGAAGCAGTGATATCTAAAATATACTCCCCAGGAAAACTCTATGTATAATTCTTCACAGCTCTCATAACCGCATGCCGCAATGACCTGTAGAATCGATGTTGACCAAATTGGAAAAGGTTGACCCCGTCTGCTGCAAATATCTGTGTCTAGGCACCGAAGATACGTCTGTGACTCCAGAATGTAATAAATGAATGAGATTCCAATGTCTTTAAAATTGAATTTGTGTGACGTCGTTTTGCCTCGTATTCCTCTACACAGACGTTTCGAGGTTTCGCACGTGTGAACAATTCACACAGAATAACCTGCTTTACACTATAGTCCTTCAAAAGCAGGACGCCAATCTCCTCTAATGTATTCGCCACGGGGTAATGGCACTATCCCGGAGTTTATGCCTATCACATAGTCTATGTCGTTCTCACCGAGCTGAATTACAACAACTTGTGGCTTGTGTATTTTAAGAAAATTGTCAATCGTTGCTTAAACTTGTCAGTGCTCATATGTCTCTGGTATCTTCGCAAACTCACAGCCCACCAGCCCCATATGGATCACCTCGCATTCCCTCGTAGTTGGCAGGCAGGGAATGATGCCGAAAGCTCTCATGTATTCTACGGATAAAACTTTGCCCCACAATCGCTACAGAAATTCTTGGATTTTTTCCCTCCATTTTCAAACAAACGAAATCGACCAGTGCACTATTGAAAACTGGAAATATGTCCAAACCTGGTAATTTGTAGTACAATATCGATTGTATTCCGTGTGTAGTGCACAACTTGTCAAATTAATATCACTATGCAATTAATCATGTATATTCAATCAAATAACTTATAGATTAAATAAATAAAAATTCACGGTGCCTAACCAATACGGATAATACTGGAAACATTTGTACTTTTTTCCGGATAATACGCGAAACGGCAACGGATCGTATCGGAAAAAAACAAGGTAAAGATGCAGGATGCGCCTAGTATTGGAAGTGAAATTGGCCACAAAACCGCGTTAAAATGCCACATACTATTGCTCACGGAACATAATGGTGTTTCAGCTAATGGTTTACTTCAAACTTCGTTATGAAAATAAAACATTTTATCAAAACGAACAAAAACAAATGAATCATACCTACCATGAAATTTTAAAATACTTGCTTTTGTAACTGGAGAAAAAATACCCATATAATATTACTTCTTTACATTGTTGTTATAATCATTTAGAATTATAATGAAATTACTGGCACTTCAAAAACGTGAGTATTTGCGTTTTTAAAGGGTCGCATATTGATTTCACGGGCACCGGATAACAACGAAGCCACAATATACTGGCACCGGATTATTTCCGGAAACACCACACTGGATAATACACGAAATCGATTGATACATATACAGATTATTACGTGCTTTTCAACATGTTAATAAGCAACATGTTCACATCCTATGTTAAACGTTTAATGTAGTACTTGAAGTTGGTGACGAATTTTGAACTACCGGTATGGCTGCAATTTTCAGTCATGTGCTTGTAACTGAAAGATATTCATAACGACATGCGTATATAGGTTTCTAGATTGTGGGAGACAAAAAACGTACCGTGATATTAAACGCAGACATTTGTTACGCGTATTATTTCTTGTAAGAAAAAGCTTATGATCTAACATCCAGGTATTGCGCAATAGACATTAAAGCACCCATGTAATGTCATTTCACTAGTACCACCTGTCGTATATTTAAATTCCAATTAACCGCTAGAATTATTTACATTTTACTTTGATTCTTAGGAGATGGGTGCATTAATGTAATTTGTTTGGATGTATATTTCTTTGTTTACAGAAATCCTGCATTTGATTAACCATCGAAGCGCGGAAAGCGGCAACGAAAATCTAAAGGGTCCGATATAAGTAAACCGCTTAAAGTCGCAAGGGGCTGTTTGCCAATACGCTGCCACCACAAATGTGATGACTCGAAGATTCTGCTGCCAACCACGCGTCTTGTCATAACATTGCAGGACAAAAGGATAGTGTACATTTTATTATGTCAACCTAAAAAGAGACATTGAAGCTAACTTAATTTGGTTGAGTCGGTGTTCAAACCTACAACTACCACATTAGGAGACCAAACTGTTCAACACGGAATAGACGAACTATGTTTGACACTGTAATAAACAATTTTATTCAGTTCAATGTTATAGTTCATTCATGATTGCATGGTTTATACAAAACGTTCATTACGTTACAAACACTTCAAGAATGTTAATTTTAAAGTAATAGACATACAAGTTTTTAACGTATTACTACAAAATTTCAACATGTTAAACTTTACCTCAAATCATAGACTTTTGCCACGTAGTGAAACTCTTTTGTTCATCAAATCTTTGTTTTCAAATAATTTCTAAATATATTTAAATATATAGAGAAATGAATACGCTTTTATTAAAATATTTAAGAGTTCATAACATTAATTTTAAAATTATGTCATTAACATTAAAAGATGTCTGACATGGTAACAATAATGTACATTGTAAACATCATAAGATAAGGGATATCATATATTTACGTTGATTTATTTTTAATTGATATGAACACTTTCTACTAACAGTATTAAGAAAATAATTATGGAACTCGACAAATACAGGATTCCAATAAGTTGTACACTGTATACCACTGTCGGCACAGCTTCACTATTTCATAAGAGTGATAAATGATGCGGTCTACCCACATGCACATAATCAATTTCCAAACATTATTGAACTACCGGTAATTCTCTATAATTTCAGTAACATTGGCCTTGACAGAGATCTACAAAATCTATAGACACTAACAATACACAACAGAAATTATAATTATGTTTTTGGTATCTACAACAAACCTTAAAATTTTGATGCAAAAAATGTTTTTTACAAGCTTAAACAAATATTACAAATATGTGGCTTACTTAATTTCGTTTGTAGCCAGTTCTTGTCCTATATTTGTTGTCACATATTTTGCACTCATATAATTAGTATTGTTGACAACAATTTCAACTGAACATTCTCAATGTAAACAGCTATCTAATGGTTGCTCGGTGGCTTTTTCATCTTCATGTTGTTGCAGTCCATCTAAAACAATAAATTATCCACTCCAGACTCAACATTGTATCTGACTATTACTAGGGGGAGGCAGTTACAGATGAAAACACACAACTCTCCTGCTTCTTTTCAGTCTCTGCAGTTTCAAACTCGAAAAAAACGTCGGTCGGTCGTGACATTCTGAAATAAATTATCATAATTATAGCAATTGACATATGCTAGTGTTCCGACGTGGGCCTATCAACTGGCACACTTTTCCTCCGTGGTTACTTTGCACATGCCATGGGCATAGCAGTTAATCAAAGGAGGATAAATTGTTCCAATAAATTTAAAGTTTATGATACTCAGAAATTGTACAATTACTCAGTCTACTGCTATATCCAATCCAAGACATATGAACAATAGCCCTAAGTACATTGAAATAACTTATCAACTGAGACTATACTTACCATATTCTATCTCGAACTTTAAAGTGAGATGTTAGGGCACCGAAAAAAACATCGGTCGGGTCGTGACATTCTGAAATTAATTATCATAATTATAGCAATTGACATGACTGTGCTAGTGTTCCGACGTGAGCCTATCAACTGGCACATTTTTCCTCCGTGGTTACTTTACACATGCCATGGGCATAGCAGTTTATCAAAGCAGGATAAATTGTTCCAATAAAGGTTTAAAGTGTATGATACTCAGAAATTGTACAATTACTCAGTCCACTGCTATATCCAATCCAAGAAATATCGAACAGTAGCCCTAAGTCCATTGAATTAACTTATCAACTTAGACTATACTTACCATATTCTACCTCGAACTCAAAGTCTGATGTTAGGGCACACTGAAGTCTGAAACAAAAATAAAACAGTAATGAGTGAATTATGAATGAACCCTTTTGTATTTTAAACATACATCGTGTACAAATAAAAGAGATACTAGCTCTAAATGTTGATAATAAATAACTAGTAATCCAAAAACGACAAATACCTAACTATGTGTGCATTTGAAGAGCGCAATTGTAAACGAGGGAAGTATGGTTGATGTTATGTGCAGGACGTGCATAACAGATCGTATAGAGCAGACTGTCATGGAGTGTATATCCCAGTGTGTATGCGTCATCAGAAATTGAGTATTTTCAGTTTGTATGCAGGTGTATTCTCCGTAACAGATCTATATAGATGCCGACTACAACTATTAATGTATGAATTTTATTTAATTGACATGTAATAAACAGTATATGTCTGCTTATGGTTTGATGTTTATTTAATAAACTATATTTATATACACCCGTACAATCTTGCGGAGGTATAAAACCCGGAACTATCCGGAAATCTTTATGGTAAAACCCGGATCCGATATAAATGGTTATAACTTCATTATTATTCGTCCGATATTAATTATAATGGTACCGTTGTAAAGAAGATCCTCTACAGATTCTAACCATATCAAAATATTTTATGGCAGGGTCGTAGTCGGCCTGTAAATCGCGGACAAAGTCGGCCTGTTTTAACGTTTTTTTTTACACACGCAAATGCCGAAAAGAAACCCGGATCCGATATAAATGGTTATAACTTCATTATTATTCGTCCGATATTAATTATAATGGTACCGTTGTAAAGAAGATCCTCTACAGATTCTAACCATATCAAATATTTTATGGCAGGGTCGTAGTCGGCCTGTAAATCGCGGACAAAGTCGGCCTGTTTTAACGTTTTTTTTTACACACGCAAATGCCGAAAAGAAAACCCGGATCCGATATAAATGGTTATAACTTCATTATTATTCGTCCGATATTAATTATAATGGTACCGTTGTAAAGAAGATCCTCTACAGATTCTAACCATATCAAAATATTTTATGGCAGGGTCGTAGTCGGCCTGTAAATCGCGGACAAAGTCGGCCTGTTTTAACGTTTTTTTTTACACACGCAAATGCCGAAAAGAAAACCCGGAACCGATATAAATGGTTATAACTTCATTATTATTCGTCCGATATTAATTATAATGGTACCGTTGTAAAGAAGATCCTCTACAAATTCTAACCATATCAAAATATTTTATGGCAGGGTCGTAGTCGGCCTGTAAATCGCGGACAAAGTCGGCCTGTTTTAACGTTTTTTTTTACACACGCAAATGCCGAGAAGAAAAACCCGGAACCGATATAAATGGTTATGACTTCATTATTATTCGTCCGATATTAATTATAATGGTACCGTTGTAAAGAAGATCCTCTACAGATTCTAACCATATCAAAATATTGTATGGCAGGGTCGTAGTCGGCCTGTAAATCGCGGACAAAGTCGGCCTGTTTTAACGGTTTTTTTTACACACGCAAATCTAGATGACAATATACAATATACGCACCGTGAAGAAACTAACTCACAACTTATATACAGAAAATATTTGAATTAAATCATTAAAGGCACTTCTAGCAGAAGAACCTGGAGTTCGTAAAGACTTTTATTAAAAAGTAAGGAAATGAACTTTCAATTATTACTTTAATCAGCAATTCAACAACAAACGGGCCATATTAAAGGGTTTCATGTGACCTAATGAACTGAACTGTTAGCCCAAAAACCCCGCCCAAAACAGATTGTCATCCTATTCGTTGCCATCCTTGCAACCACAATTTACCTACGAAGGTCAGATCGGGATTCGAACCCGAAACCACCCATTAGCCATCTAAATAAGATATGATTCCGGCCTGGGTTGCTCTACCAATTAAGCTATTCTGACCTTTTGAAAAATATATGGGTAAACTGCAATGCTGTTGAATAGCATGATTAACTTGCTTAGAAAAACGTTTCCAAAGAATTACATGTACATTTCATTGAAATTGTTTTATGATTTAGAACGATATATTTGCAGTTTAAAAGGTCACACGAGGGCAATGTTTGAAAAGCCCACAAAAGCTTCCGTTTGTAAAAATGGTGATAATTTGCCGACCGTGTAGTTCATATAAACCCTTATTTTGCACAAATCGGGAAGAAAACATTTATGGATCGAAAACCAACTGCAGATAAGAGCAACATAACAGTCCTTGTAACTAAGTAACTTTTTTGTTTTAAATCGCACAAAAGCTGCTGTTTGTAAAATAGATAAATCACCTTATGTCTGCACTCATCTGAAGTATATATGGTTCGAATACCATCTGCGGATAAGAGCAACTAAACAGTCCGGGGCAATTGCACTTTACCGGTACGCACTATAACCCAAGCCCTTATAATTAGTGTTAAGTTGCGCAAATTTCGGAATCCATGATGGCAGCGTACCGGTAAAGTGCAATATAGCCAACATAAATAAGGAGTTAAGCGGGACTGCACGATTTGTGTCAAATATGTTAATCAGCAATTAAACAACAAACAGGCCATATTAAACGGTTTCATGTGACTAGACGAACTGATGAACTGAACGGTTAGCCCAAAACCCCGCCGAAAACAAATTGTCACACTATCCGTTTCCAGCCTTGCAACCACAAGTTTACCTACGAAGTTCAGATCGGGATTCGAACCCGAACCCACCCATGAGCCATCTAATGATACCGGCCTGGGTTGCTCTACCAATTAAGCTATCTGACCTTTTGAAAAATATGTAGGTAAACTGCAATTCTGTATTATAGCATGAATGACTTGCTCAGCAAAAGTTTACAGTTATTCGCACATCCCTGCTCATAGCAAAACACAATTGACTAACATAAAATCTTTTTCCGTAAATTTATAAATCTTTAATCGAAACATCTTCATTCATTTTCATAAGATAATGTTTTATTAATTTTGCATTGCCTTGTAGCTTTACATTTAAATTAGGAGATTTGTGACGTATATCGTGTGTGTGGTCATTTCAGTGACGAAAAAAAACTAGTTTAACCTCAAAATATTTAACATACAGTCCACACAGGCTAAACAGGGTCGACACTCTTCGCTGTTATGACATTTTTCGTTTAAATGAAGTCTCTTCTTAGCAAAGATACCATTAAGGCGGAAAAGTGTCGTCCCTCATAAGCCTGTGCGAACTGCACAGGCTAATCTGGGACGACACTGTACGCACATGCATTATGCCCAGTTTTCTCAGAATACGACACATAGTTTAAACGCATTTTCGATAGAATTAGCGACGACATATGAACGTGGTTTGTTTTTAACAGTTAATTATTTATTCAAAGCATCATCAAATGCAAAACGTATTTAGGATTGTTTGTTTGTCATGCATTATTGTAAACTTCGATAAGATTAAAAAAAGAGCAGACATGTGTATGTGGTTAAAAAAATGTAAGATAAATTGAAAGAGAGCATAATGTGGATGTGCATTTCGTTTGACTCTCTGGATTTTAATGACAAGTCGGACGTGGCATTTTAGTTAACAGTAAAATATTTGTTAAAAATTCGAACGAGCCCCAAAACGCATTTTGGATCTTGTGTTTGTCATGCATACTAGAAAACTTCCATAGGCATAAAATAACTCGCTTCTACGTGATCGCGGGTTTGTAAAAAAATGGTCAGAATGGTTAGCGTTCGAAACAAACGTTATCAATAATGGTGTGGTTTAAATTAAATTGCGAAAAAGTGACTGAAGTACAAAAATGGTTGTGCATATCATTGTAAATATACCTTTAGACTTTTTTTCGTTGTATATTCGGAGTCCAATGCAATCAATGACGATTTGTCCAGTATACTTATTGAATTATCTGTCTATTTGTAAATCCAGTATGAAATTTATCAAACCCATTTTGATACTTAAAATACTTTCAAATATATATGCATTTAAATACAAGCAAAGTTCGGATTTCAATACACATATCTATACTTAGATTCTCAAAACCATACCCATATCAGTAATTTTAGTCGAAAAACTCACCCCGTATTTTCGGCACATCCCTATATACCCGTATATAGGAAGTTATCCCCCCCCCCCTTTTTCCGGGGCTGGATGTCGAAGGCATAAATTGCATTTTATTGGACGAGATAGATTAATTTGTTATAATGGAAATGACACCATAAAAGTAACTGTACTGGAGGATATCATTACATTATATCTAAATAGATATCATATTTATAAACATTAAGATATAATTGTTGTACCATAATCACATACCTTTATCTCAGTGCTTGTTCATCTCAAATTACCATGTGCAGTATGGACACAACCATTTTTCATCTTGGTTTGTCATTGTGTACCCAACACATCTTTTGTGAAACCATCTATTCATTTTGCATCTTTTATTGTCACATTCCACCATATCGCCAACTATATCAGGCAACTTACAAGCGCAAAAATCTTAATAGAACAACTTTTTGCTACTTTACACGGCATTTTTGGCATTTTTTCTATTTTTGGAAATGTTTGTAAACTGTTGTTTAGTAATACATTCTAATAAATGTGCTCTCATTCTTGGTATATCATATCTGATAATTGAAAAATCTACATCATAATTGTTGTGTAACACCTCAGTAAGATTGGCAATAGCAAAAAACACCACAATCTGTGTAATTAGGTTGACGTTGTACGTCGGGTATTTGTACTTGTACACTGCGCTCTCCATTTCATAGATTTGAGCGATTTGAATTGAAATACTACTGTTTAGAGTTCTTGGAGATTTTAAACTGTCCACCACAATAACATGTCGATCTTTCTGTGATTGGTATGATAATACCCAGTGATTACTGGCGTTGTAATGTATTTGGGCGGACGGGGGATTTTGTTTCGTTAAACGTTTATTTATATCCCAGGTACCTAAATCATGATTAAAGTACGGAGCAAGAAGTGTGTTCTGCATCCCACTGTCAAGCGCGAATTGTTCTTTTAGCATTTGCTGACATTTGTTTATTATTGGGTCGTTCAGCCACCCGGATGGATTTTTAACTAGCTCTAAATCTATTGTAGATATATTTGCAATTTCTACATTATCGTCTTCCGCGTCATCAATGATCATTTGATTAAAACACGTCTGTTCACTGGTAAATGAATCATCGCTGCTTATATTTAAATGGTTTTTCTTCTTCGAGAACGTCTTCTGCAATTGAACTTAAATTGTTGTCAAACTTTATTTGTTTACAAGAAGTGAATGAATTGTTGGTGTTCCGGCTTCTTTTTTTAGACGTTGGTGTTTTTGGGGTTGATGCTATTAAATTGGCGAGCTTTTGTTTCAGCGATGTGTCGCATGATTTTCCAGTTGGTGTCATGAGTATTGAATCGGGTGCTGGGTTAATTTCGAAGTCGGCTTTTTTCGGTTTCTTTTGTCCCGTTTTTTTGGCAACACGCGGTTTGCTATTTTTTCGAAGAAGCGTGAGATTTTTAACCGTGCGTTTATCACAGATTCCATCAATATTCAGAGTCATTTTAACCGCTAGTAGGTGATAACAAAGTCCAGTTGACGGACAACTACATGTTTCTTTTGGCATGATTGTCACCAAACGTTTGGAGCCATGTATTCCCTCAACAATAAAGGTTTTCATGGATGGGATTAATTTTATTTTATCATTATTTATAATAAATTCCGCCAAAGCTTTTTGGGACATATTCTTTTCAATACCCTTCCTTTCCCCTAATTCCTTATCGTCAATACAAGTAATGTTTTTATCTTTAAATATTTCCAAATTATTTTTTTCTCCGTCGATGACATTTTCTCTTGTTATTAAATTGGTTTCAATCGGTTTATCAGTAATTTCACCTGATTTTTGGAAATGCTCTAGTGCTTCTTTCGCTTGTCTTAAAATATCATCCGGTGTACCGGATATGTGGGGTACATTAATTTCACTTCTGTCTAATCTGGCGTATTCACAGTCTTTTCTTAATTTAAAATTACCAAATCCTGCTCGACCACATTGTATGTCTGCATAAACTGATTTTTGACACATTAGTAAGTTTAAACATATTAAATCTACCGGTAGCTCTTTCCTGTGTTGTATTGCTTTTATCATATTATTAATTGATTCGGCGGGGTTACTGGTTATTCCTGAGTAGGGATTGTATATGCCTAATTTTTCTAACACCCAACGACCAGAATTATTCAAAATGGTTTGATGCAAATGTCTGTCAAAATAGTTCTTAAATTCCTGGCTCCACTCTTGTTCTATTTTAGATTTATGGTCAGTGTAATCGTCTTCAGTTGCACATTTCATTAAGTCTTGCACATGTTTAGTGTACACGGAGAAATCATCACTTTTTGCATTAGTTTTCTTAAGCCAAGTAGTTACGTCTGTTCGTATGTGATTCCAGCAGTGAATAATTTGTATGTTGGGTAGCGAATTCTGAATTGCTAATTTTATTCCGGCCTCGCGATCACAAATTAGCGGAAAATGTGTTCTTTTTAAATTTGGAATATGTTCCTTTAAAACACTGAAAAACCTTTCATGGAATTTTGCGTCTCGCCGTTCGTGCATCATGAATGCTACGGGCACTATTTTATTGCCTTCAAACAAAATATGTTGATATGACAGAACACTAACAAACAAGTGCCCCATTTTATAAGTTGTGTCATAAAACATTTTTAGGGGTGTATCGGAGTCGAACATTAGTAATTCATTGAATTCTGTCAGTATTTCTTCCAACCCCGATATGCACACCAGGGATGGAAAGACGTCAATTTGTTTGTTAAAATTTTCTAAATCTATTGAAATTTCACAGAGATTATATATTTCGTCGTTGCTATAACGTTTTTCACTTCTACTTTTGTATAAATGATTTTTTACCTGGCGAACGTTTCTTGCTGTTTTTACACCAAAATCTGTACCTTTCTCAGCTTTGCATTTCAATTCTTTGTCTATAAAATTAGCACTAACGGTTTCATCATCAGCACGTGACTTGATATGTTCAATAACAGAAGGATTTGTTCTTATAAACACCGTTTCCTTACTCTTAGAATTCCCATGTGCTAGTGGTGTATATATGGTGGGGTCTCCAAGGTAATGTATAATTGCAAATTTTCCATTTTCTAAGCGTTCGTATATATGCTTTTGAAAAGATTGTGAATGTTGGTTTTCGACTAATTTAATTTTGAAAAATGACTTAAACATCGTTGGTTTTTTCTTTGGAAAGCGTCTGCGACCGTTATTTACCCACATATATTTGTCCACGCGAACGTCTTTTTTCATTGCTAATGAGTCTAAAGCTACCACATATATATCCCCACCACTTATGTTGAAAGGCATGTCAGTTGATACCTTACCTTGCCCAGCCTCACAAGCACCCATTATGTCGTCAACAATCTGTGCAGACAATGGTTCCTTCTGGTTGAATGTACTACTGCAGTACCGCCCCCACCGGACTGTCTTTTTCTACCGTGCGGAACTTTGGTAGCATCTTCAATCCATCGGACTATCTCATCAAGTTCGAGATGAGTATATGGAGAAGCGTGCTGCTCGTGTCGCGTCTCACCACCACCATCACCACCACCACCACCACCACCCCCTTCTACCACAACCCCATCTACTACCACCCGTACTGACCACCACCACCACCATCAACACCCCTACTACTACCACCACCACCACCACCACCACCCCTTCTAAACCACCACCCTTCTACCACCACCCGTAACTACCACCACCACCACCAACAACAACATCACCGCCACCACTACCACCAATCAACCGCCACCACCACCACCACCACCCCTACCACCACCACCACCAGCCCTACCACCATCACCGCCACCACCACACCACCCCAACCACCCTTACTACCACCACCCCCAAACACTACCACAACCACCCCTACTACCACCACCACCACCACCACCCCCTACCATCACCCCCAACACTACCACAACCACCCCTTCTACCACCACCCCCTTCTACCACCACCCGTACTACCACCACCACCACCACCAACAACAACACACCGCCACCCCTACCACCACCGCCACAACCACCACTACCACTACCACCACCCGTACTACCACCACCACCAACACTACCACCACCGCCACCACCACCCGTACTACCACCACCACCAACACTACCACCGACCGCCACCACCACCCCTACCACCACCAACACCACCACCAATACCACCCCTGCTACCACCAGCCCTATTACCAACACCACCACCATCACCACCCCTACCACCATCAACAACCACCACCTACTACCACCACCCCTATTACCAATACCACCACCATCAACACCACCGCCACCCCTACCCCCACCACCTGCCACCACCACCACTACCACCACCACCACCCCTACTACCACCACCACCGCCACCACCACCACTACCACCACCCCTTCTACCACCACCATCCCTACTACCAACACTACCACCACCACCACCATCAATACCACCCCTACTACCACCATCCCTACTACCAACACCACCACCCACTACCACCACCACCGCCACTACCACTACCACCAACACTACCACCACCCGTACTACCCACCACCATCCCTACTACCACCACCACCACCACCACCCAATACCACCCCCTACTACCACCACTCCTATTACCAACACCACCACCATCAACACCACCGCCACCTCTACCACCACCCACCGCCACCACCACCACTACCACCACCACCCGCCACCACCACCACTACCACCACCACCAACCCTACTACCACCACCACCGCCACCACCACCACTACCACCACCACCCCTTCTACCACCACCATCCCTACTACCAACACTACCACCACCACCACCATCAATACCACCCCTACTACCACATCCCTACTACCAACACCACCACCCTACCACCACCACCGCCACTACAACTACCACCAACCACTACCACCACCCGTACTAACCACCCACCCTCCATACTACACCACCACCACCACCAATACCACCACCTACTACACCACTCCTATTACCAACAAATACCACATCAACACCACAGCCACCTCTACCACACCACGCACCCCCACCACTTACCACCGCCACACTACCAACAACACCACCCCTACACACACCACCACCGCCGACCCACCAACACTACCAAAACCCCTTCTACCACCACCACCACCCCTACCACCACCCTCCCTACTACCAACACCAACACCACACACCACCAACCACCACCACAATCCCACCCCTACTACCACCAACCTACTACCAACACCAACACCCCATACTACCACACCACCACCACCACCCCTACTACCACCATCCCTACTAACCAACACCACACACCACCCACCAACGCACACCACCCCCCCACACCACCACCACCACCGCCCACCCACCACCACTACCACTACCACACCGCCAACACCACAACAACCACCACCACTACCACCACCACCCCTACTACCACCACCACCACCACCATGTGACGTTACGCCCTGACCTGATAGAACATCACTGTAACGCCGGGGTCCATATTCGTATGTCGGTGTTGTATGTGTAGGCGCGGGACGGCTGGACTGAGTATCAGGCCCTGGGTAAGTCGGTCTAGTTGGTTTCGTTAGAGACGTGACGGCTGTTTCTATGTTGCTTGCAACCGTGTTCGTACCATCTATGGTCAGATGCAGACCATCTCTGCTGAGGAGATAGACATTGGCTCCTGCAATGAGACCAAGCTAAGATTGTTAAAAAAATGAACAACTATTGTTTTTAGAGAAATGTATAGATAAACAATAATAAGAATAGCAGTTAAGTTTTTCTTCAAAATTTAAAATTTCGCATTGTTTACGAAACACCCATGTGTTACGAATTTGCGTTGTTCGCCATAATTAAAGATGATGGACATTTAAGTCGAGGTCGATATTCCATGATACCACCATAGTTATGTTGAATACATAATATATAATAACAGTGCCACAAGATTGATCACCAATGTCAACATCTATATTTTTCCAATGTGTGTTAGCAAAATAGTTTTTGAATGTCAAAACATCCTGATATTGGCGGTCTTCGAACCCATAACCTCCCGTTCTATATGCGACCTCTCAAACTCTGCCGCACGGAAGCTTGATGTAAGTAGGCCAATAGTTAACAAACTTTAAGAGAGCGTAAAACATTAGCCAATTGTAGCGTCTTTTCATATTACATATTCAGGGAAAATTGAAGTTACTTGCGGGCGAAAGAATAGTACTATCAAACTCAAATATCCAAAAGCATTATCGATAGTTTAAACGTGTGGATCGATATTACGGGTTCACATAGTATAAGAAGATACAGTAAAACGTAAGTTTGTTTACCGAACATGGTGTGGAATTCCGGATGTTCAATGACACGAACCCACGGCACCTTGCTGGCAAACTCGCGTAGCAGCTTGTTGACAACGCCAGCATCGTAGTTCCAGTGTTCTAGGAAGTCTTGTCGATAACCGTTGCCATTGAAGCGGTTCCGTGCCCTTGGGAGTAGTTCGGATATAAGGATAGTCGCGCTTGGTGTAGCGTTGTGTACCCCTTCACAGAGTGCCACGATGTCCTCAAAAACTCGAACCGGGGTCTTTGTGCCGATGTCATTTGCACCGACGACGAAAACAACAACCTGTAAATATGGTTTAATGTACAATGAACGGGATTTGATGTGAAGAAAAAACAATATATTCATGTTCCGTTCATACAAGAGAAATTGAGAAAAATAAGATTCAGGTGAGATGGGGACAAAGAAGGATGAAAATTCTTATCGCGCATGCATACGACCAGTTTCTTAGGTTTTACCTTAAATTGGTGGGGTCATCACAGGGGAGGGGCTCAGGCGGGCACAAATATTGACCAAGCGTGACCAAATGACCGTTACGAAGGGCATTCATAACGTTGCATATAAGTGACACGAGTGTGGTCCTTTATGAAAATTTAGGTTTAGGGGACTCAGAAAATTTAGTTGAAAATCCTAACAAGTATTATTAAAGTACGGAATCCGGATAGTGCTATTAATAATCTCGCCCTACTTTATATACGATTGTGATAAAACAAGTAATATCAAGAAACATGATAATTATAATGACGATTCTATAGTGTGCGGTCATTTATTTTTCAATTACAAATGTTTCACTATGAGTTGTGTATTAGGCAGCAGCGAATTTACTGTGTATCTCATTTCTGGAGAAAATCATATAATGAATTCACTGATAAGGATCTTGTGTATTCATTTAGGATACAATGTATTCATGGCTCAATTCTCACTATTACAGGTTTGGCACACCGTACTGTGTACGAATAAACAATGCATATTAAAAACTTCAAAAACAGAAACACAGTTGAAAGCGAGTTGATACGGATTTATTTGTATTATTCAGTATAATACTTACAAATATACACAATCAATTTTTGCAAAAGATGTTATTGAAATTCCGTAGTATGGTTCTGATATTCTAGATGTGGTCAGAAGATATGACCAAACATTTACAAGGGTGTTTTAATGATATAATAGAATAACACTAACACATACAAGCGTGTTTGTATTTACATTGCCTCGATCAAAATGCTCAACCTTATTCAACATATGAATATTTTTTTTTCTTAACCAAGGAAACATACATGCTTTATGAAATGAACACTTTTTCAGATACGGAATACTATATAAATACTGTGTTTGACGGTAATAGCCGTTTTACTGAGACAGTGAATTGTTATCATGAATAACAATTTACACATAAATATTAACCTTTGTATGGGGGAATTAGGTATTCAGATTCAGGAACAATTGGGGTTAATAGAATCAGATATTCCAATGGCCATAACTTTCTACATAATAGACAGTACATAACTTTCCGCAATTACGCACAACTGCATGTCGCCCTGAATAATGTCCATGAGTTGAAAGAAAATCAATTGAAATTGCAAGGAGATGCGTTCACACAAAAATTATTCTTATACTAAGTATATTGAAGATATAATCATAGGGTCATTATTTCAGTTTAATGGCATGCGATGTTTAAATTTCCGAATAAATGAAGTGTAAAAAAAATGAAATTATTGAATACTAACTATTTACTACATTTAATCTTTAAAAAATCACAATTTGGAAAACTCACGTGTTTTCGCAAATATTGCAAGTTCGCGACTCATTTTCACAATTCTGAAGAATTCGCGACTTCAGAAATTTCACAAATTAGGCATGTTTCTTCAATGGCCATTATATACTTTCTTTAGCGCGTTACATGACTTAACGAGTGTTGGTTTCTATTCAAATCTGCTAAATACTGCGCTCTTAATTAGAATCGCATAAACGGTTTTGGTGGCATTGTTGATGACGTAAATTACTTAGATTATAAGACTTATACTACTAAATGCTGATTGAGCAAATACGACGTAAACAGATCATAATTTCAACAAAGTCATAATCTTGATGCAATTTATGTTTTTATGAACGTGTTTACACGAGCATTAATTTGTACCCGCGCTTTCGGTAAATCTAGTAACCGTTGATAGATATATAAATATATTTACGTAAAACAATGACACTGCGATAAGATGCACTAACGCGCATAATATAAAATGGTTTAAGAAATCAAGTATATTATGACCAGGTCGGAAATTAACTCATTAGCAATGGTTACCCACGCTTGATTTATAACTAACAGACCCTAAAAACAACGACAATATTTACATAGCTTACAATTAAAGACTATATCAGTTATAAATTATGTCAACCCTCCTGAACATCAACATACAACGGACAGTGAACGAGTACATGTATTTCATCCTCGATCTTATCTGTACAATGAAAACAAGTTCTGTTACATAGCTCATTATTTTCATTCCGGTCGGTCTCTAGCCTGACTACTGAACATACTAATATTCGCGAATAAACCTGAGTTCACAGAAATGAATGCTATTTACATTATTATTTCATGTTTCAAAATTAGTGTGCACTTAATCAACTAGATCTAATAATTAGCACTTACTCATTCGTACAATAACAAAAAATCTGTATAAATTAAGACTCGTTTCATGAAGACTGAAATCAAAATCATGATGAGAGCTCGAATATACGAATTTGAGTTTGTTAGTGAATTTTACTTTAAACGAGAACATTGCACTATGAATGCATACTAATTCGTTGATTTTGGACCAATTCGTACAAGTTTTTACCCGCAGCCTTGGAGCGTTCAAGTCTCTCTCTCTCTCTCTCTGGTGTTAAATGCAATATACGTTTACAATCTCATATTTTTGTGCAGTTATTTCAGCTTGTGGTCTTGTTTACATAAGACGTTTAAAACGATTTTACTACTAGCGAAAGGCAAGTCAGTCTTTCGTTGATTTTTTTTGTTCTAAAAAGTGCTTTCTGCAATGCGTGCTTATACTTTTGTAAGATACGCTAAAGAGAAGTACAATTCCTATTACCAAAATATGAATCATTTTCTGCACACGTGAAATGCAAATTATTTCATTGCGAATGAGATGCTAATAGACTGATGTAATGACAGCGATGAATTTAAAGAATCTGTTTGTCTTACATGTACACTATACATGAAAGGAAGGTATCATTACTCTCGTTTATTTTATATATATTATTATGAAAAATTATTTCGTTAAAGGCATAGTCAAACGGAAATACTTTTCATGGTTATTATAATATATCATTCCTTCACTAAAATGAATGATATATCTTTGGATAATTGTCAATTTTGTGGTTTAAATTTGAAATGTCATAATATGTAACGTCTCTTACAGAGTATATTATATATACGATTTTGTAGTGACTGTCATGTTTTATACATAGCACACACAATGCACCCATATCCGATTTTTCGTCATTTAAAGTCAAAAGTTTCAATTGGTTGCATCAAAATATCACTCACTACAAGTTGGTTTTTAACTACTTCAAAAAATGAAAATGCCCCTTTAATTGACTATAGAGGATTTGACACCATTGAGTTAATGCTGTTAGTACAGATGACATAATAGTTTCAGATTTTAATTCGCACCGTTCGCTTAACTCAACGTTCAATGGCACGCGAACTTATTATTGTAACTAATGCAAGCTAAAAATAATATGTGAATATTTTCTAAAAAAACCACTATCCTGCGAAAATGGATCTTATTTAATTGTGGTTCCCTCTTATGTTGTCCGTCGACTTTAAGAATAATGTGTCAGTAATAAAAGTATTGTACATATTCACATGCTTTGTAATAAATGAAAGATGCAAATGTGTCCAATTCATCTTTTTCAGTGCGCTTAATGTAGCTTCTTTAATATCCAACTTAATTAGCGCCGTCTTTATTAAGGCTATGTCTATTTTAAGAACAGATTACGGGGCGCCTAGATTACAGTGAAGTTTATACTAATGTGCAACAATGATGTGGGTCCACTCTCGTTGTTTATTTTATATGTACATAACAATTTGGCAATAAATGACATCAGTTATTTTCAGTAAATCCAATTTGTTCATAACAGTAGCCAGGTGCCTGAGATAGAGCTGATAAATAGGGATAACCACAGCAGGTGGCTAATACACAGTGTAGACTTCCCCTGTTGTATTATTGGAATTGTTTTTTATCTGATTGGCATTTATGAAGTGTATTAATTCGGGTCTGTTGGCGATCATTTTATGTGCAAAACTGTGTTTCTTACTGACTTTCAATCGTTATGCTTTTAAACACAATTTCATGAAACCATTTAATTAAATACATTGGCGCGTTGGAACATGAATTGTAAATCAAGCTGAGTGGTATCAGTTTTTAAATCGCATAACTCGCTTAAATCTACGTTCAATATCACGCACGCTTAACAAAATTATAAAAACATCACGTGATTCATTATATTGGTTTAAAAAAGTATGTACACATATGATATGTATTGTTATATTTTGTTTTTGTTTTTAATCAACAAGAAAAAATAAAACATTGTCATATATATAGCGCTTTACCTTTGCAAAATTCTACATTACATAAAGAAGTATCGTATTTGTTAAAGTGAACATGCTTGACATATTTATAATGCATTATTACAAGTAATATAGTGCACACGGAATGTGACCTTTAACTTTATGCAATCCACATTTTTAAGCGTCGTATTGTAACAGTAGCAGACAACAGGCATCAGGTTAATAAGAATAACTGATGTATTTATAGAACGTGAATAAAATCACCAATTAACATGTTTTGAAATTACAAATAATAGTATAACATTATTCATCTATCAATAGTCATTAAAAGCTATGTTTAAAAGCAAATAATATCAAAATGTTTGCCGAAATAAACAATTGTGCTGTGTTTGTGTCACGCTCTATTGGTATTTAAGTCGGTCCATACAATCACCGAAAAGCACCGAAAGGCACTCAATTTCTCTCTCTATATATGCAATATATCGTTTCTAGCGTGTGTTAACGGGTTTAATTAGTTATTAATGGTTATATGAATGTATGTCTATACTACATTTTGCCCAAAATTGGATTAATATCGGCAATATACCGACCGAATAGCAATTCATGTCAAGACCGAAAAGCAATCAATTTCTTGTATATAAATGAAAAATTGCGTTTCTATTGTGTGAGTAACGGATTAAATGAGTTATAAAGAGACGTATTAAAAAGCGTTGTGGAACTTATGAACGTCTATTAATCTGCGTATACACAACGATTACATCGTGCGTATACCATCAAACTAAGGTTGTTCACGGACCGTTTTACGTCACAACTGAATACATTTTACACTTACTCTTGCATGTTTAATTTCCATTACATGGGTCGCGATTTTAATAAAAATAAAAATACTTTAGTCGCAAGTAAAGCAGTATAAGAACGCATATGGATAAGGATTGCATTACTTATTGAATGCCTTAAATTACGATGTTCGTGTCGACTGAGCGCAAATGTATATGGAAAAAACCCATAAATCCCCGATTGTAACCGCATACGCGCCCTGTGAGTGTTGTCGTAACGCATGCAGATTAATAGGACTTATTAGTTTTCCGTCGAATTTAAAATCCATATAAAAACCTGGGAAATACACTGTGAAGGTTGTTGGCATGCATAAGGATTAATAGGGTATCACAAGTTCCCCGTTGAAATTAGATCCATATAAGAATCTGATAGGATGCGTTGAAACGCATGCAGATTTATAGGGTTTCATTGGTTGTCCGTCGCAAGTAAACTTTATAAGAATCTAAGAAATGCCACGTGAATGTTGTCGAAACGCCAGCAGATTTATAGGGCTTTGTTATTTTTCTTTCGCAAATTAATCACAAATAAAAACCTGAGATATTTTTTGTAAAGTTTATCGGACGCATGCAGATTGTTCGGGCTTCAGTGGTTATCCGTCGCATGAAACCAAAATCGGAACCTGCTCAGACTTTCGACCTGGACGCAGATGATTAGGGACTCACTACGTTTTAAATGCAATTAAGAGATTATAGCATACGGGATAAAACACTTATAAATCTTCAATGCTGGCGGAACACATGCAGATTGATAGGGCTGCAATAGTTTTCCGTCGAAATCAACCACATATAATTCAAAGAATCTTCTTAGATTGTTTAGACGTAAATAAGGTGTTCATATCGCATTTAATGGAATAACGCCCGTATAAGCATTAGTTTAATAATATCTTTTAATATAGCATAGAGACCGTATAAGAATACGGGAATGTCAACTGGGTGCAGATTATAGGGCTTCATTTGTTATCAATTGCAATTTAAAAACATATTGAAACATCTGAAGATTGTACGGGTGTATATAAATATAGTTTATTAAATAAACATCATACCATAAGCAGACAAATAATGTTTATTACATGTCAATTAAATAAAATTCATACAATTAATAGTTGTAGTCGGCATCTATATAGATCTGTTACGGAGAATACACCTGCATACAAACTGAAAATACTCAATTTCTGATGACGCATACACACTGGGATATACACTCCATGACAGTCTGCTCTATACGATCTGTTATGCACGTCTGCACATAACATCAACCGGTTTAATAGCGTTCGTCGCCGGTAATGACCAGGCGGAGCCCCGATGTGCCGGTGGCGTCCCGGCAGAGCGCCGGTTTACCAATGAACCTTGCTATACCGGGACTCTGCCGGCATTTACCAGGGCTCCACCTGGGCACCACCGGCGACAACCGGGGCGTTGCTGTAGCTCTGCCGGGGTCTGTATGGGCCCCGGTGGAGCAACGGTGCCGTCCGGGTTGTTCCCGGTGCCGTCCCGGTTGTTCCCGGTGCCGCGCCGGTCGATGCCGGTCCTTCACGGTAACTACCGGTTCATCCCGCAGGTATTAAACATTTTAATACTTACCCGGTAGAGCGTGGAGCCCCAGTTGTCTCCGGTCGTCCCCGGTTCATCCCTGTCGTCCCCGGTTCATCCCGGTAGAGCCCCGGTTCATCCCAGTAGATCCCGGATCACGCACCGGGGCTCCACCGGTATCATAGTGAGAGTGGGCCTTAAGACCGTATACGCGCATTTCAATGCACAGATCAATAGGCAACAATCTCGTATAATCCAGAATTAAATCGTATAAGCACGATGTGAAAGTTATCTGGATACAGATTTATAGGTGCTCATTTGTTCCCCAACGCTATACCACGCGTATAAAACTTGCGAAGATCGTATAGAAGCATGTAAATAGAAGTTACACAATGCACTATAAATCTGTATTCAGAACTCAATCTGTTGTGCACGTCTACATCTAACGCTTGCATGCAAATAGAAGTTACACAATCTGCACTATAAATCTGTATTCAGAACTCAATCTTTTTTCTAACGCTATTATAAACCAAAATTCTACGACAAATTATTGACACAGACGAATAGGGTTTCATCATAATCTGCACTAAAAATCTGCATTACAAATTCTAATAGTGCCGCAAAATATACACCTCCCACTGTTCATCACGTGATACACAATCTGCACAAAAAATCTGTTTTCTGAATTCAAACTGTTATGCGCGTCTGCATATAACACTAACCGGGAAGTATCACGATTGGGAAAGTATCTCTTAATTTAAATCATAGGTTACACACAACTTATTTCACCTAATATTAAATATAATAATCAATTATAATTATAATCACACAAAAGTAAACAAAAATGGTTAAAAAAGACTAATTAAACGACAACAATCATAGTTTACATTTAACACTGCTGAACTGGTCTTAAAACTTTCTTTTTCAAACTGTATTCGAATCATGTATATAAATGTTCTATTAAAACAATCAACGGGTTCTTTTATCTTATAAATATTATTGCTGAATCGGTCGTCCAACAATAGCACGCGTTCTACATCAGATTTGTTAAGAACCTTTATCATATGTAACCCTAAATGCCTAGTTTTAATAACCTTTTTCAGTGTATGGTCAAGACATTTTTCATTCATTAAGACAGTGGTCTGAGGGACGAGAAGTAACAGACCCATTTCATTTAACAATATAAAATCAAGAAATTTTTTAAGTTTGAGTTTTATGTCTGCCCATATTTTAATTGTGATGTTACTTTAAATAATGAATTTGTGCACGTTTTAATTTTACTCTATTTTTCACATACTTGCTTTCAGTCATTTTGGTTTTCCATAAAAAAACATGCAAATTTCGAGTCACATAAGCTAAAAAAGGGTGCGTTACATCATATCATTACTGATATTTTTCTAAAGTGCTGATTGTATTGTATTTTTTGCACATATTTTCTTAGTGGCATCACTTTACATAAGAAAATTTCACCTTATTTTATTTACACCATTTACCTCCAAAATCTTCATAGTTGTAGCGAGTAAAACTGAACACATGTACTTTAGATCATTTCATCAATGGTATCATTTTAAAGTGCAGACTGAGATTTAAGGCTGCCCCTCCTTTCATTTTGATATTTCTTTCAATAATGAAATTATCTTAGTTTTAATTTATCCTGTTTTTCAGATAATTGCATTCTGTCGTTTTGATTTTCCGCAAAAACCTTGCATATTATGAGTGACCAAAGCTTAAAAAGTGTGCATTGCATCATATCATAACTTATATTTTTTAAAGTGCCAATTGTCAATTATCAAGTCCCACATTTTCATTGTGATATTCTTTTGCACAAGAAAATTACACCAGATTTTATTAACCCCATTTTGTGGGTGCATGCTTTAAGACAAAATTTGTTTCCCTCCAAAACCTTCATAGTTGTAGCGAGTTAAAACTGAAAACATGTACTTTAGATCATATCATCAATGGTATCATTTTAAAGTGCAGACTGATTTTTAAGGCTGCCCATATTTTAATTGTGAAATTCCTTTAAATAATGAAAGAATGCAAGTTTTAACTTATTTAGTTTTTCAGATATTTGCATTAAGCCATTTTGATTTTCTGCAAAAAAAACTTGCATATTTGGAGTGACCAAAGCTTAAAAGGATGAATTTCATCATATGATTACTTATATTTTTATAAAGTTCTGATTGTACTTTATTTAGTCCAACATTTTCATTGTGTTATTCTTTTGCATTAGAAAATTATACCAGATTTTACTAACCCGATCTTGCTTGTAAGTGCATGATTTTCAGCTAATTTTGTTTTCCCTCAAACTCCTCATTGTTGTAGCCAATCGACTAAAACTGAAAACATATACATGTACCATGGATGATATCATAAATGGTATTATTTTATGTGCTGATTGAGTTTAATGGTTTCCCATATTTTCATAATGATCTTCCTTGAAACAATCAAATTATACAAGTTTTGATTTACCCCATTTTTCACATACTTGCTATCAGCCATTTTTGCTTTCGAAAAAAACATTCCGTTTTTTGAGTGATAAAAGCTTTACAAATGGTGCGTTGAATCATCATAACTTTTTTCTCCAAAGCGCAGATTTTATTGTATTTTGCCCACATTTGCGAAGTGAAATTCCTTAAGATAAGAAATGTACTACAGACTATTCATCTATTAACAAAGAAGACACGCAAAATCATAATAAAAGTTGTCATATTAACCATATTAATATATTAAATGAAAGCATTATGAAATCAAATGATTTTATAAACATGCCTCACATTTAATCTGTATCATTGTTTGCGATTTCCACAATATACCAAACCGTGAACAGTTCCCTTTAAGTTAAACGCAAGTTAACTGAGAAGCTGGTGCTGCATTCCGTAACAGTGGAAGTATCTTGTTAATCACTTAGTATAGAAAAAAACTTCACAAATATTCAAATAGTCGTTGATATTATGAAAAAACTGGACATATTTCCCAGTGGTATTTGGAGCACATTTGACTCTTCCTGGCAGGTGCGGGTCTGCTTGTGGGCCAGCGTAATTACCGCAGACCTTTGATCGGTTGGTATCCAACTCCGCCTGACTGTTGGCTACCAGCACGGTTATATCTGTATTCCTGACTATAAGATATAAATCACGAAGTACAATATCATAAAGAAACTTAAGATATTTCCGTTTGAAATAAGGTGAACATTGCATTCCTTACTATAACAATAAACCAGACATTCGACAGAATGACAACTGCTGGAAAGGTGAACACTATCCAATAATGTGTAATCAGTACTAGGTAAAATATTTAACATTTGTTTGTATTTTGGAAATTTTAATTGCAAAATTAAAACACTATTATTATACTGTATCATCTTCAAAATAATGATAATCGGCTATACATAATATTAAAAATTCAAATATAAATCCAAACAAGTGCTCATCAAAAGAAACTACCAACCGATCGCCCAATCAGGAAGGTCTGTCCGGAATAGGATGTCAACGTGCACCAGATTTGATATCTTTTTCAGCTGTACGAACAAGTAGTTTCCAGCAGCACGTAACGATGCAAAACAAAAATAATGTACTGTTCCATAGTTCCCGTCGATTGTAAGGGGTGCAATGGAGCTTTCTTTCCATATTGATAACCCCCATGCTGCAATTGCTGACACGTCTGTCAAGTCTGCAACAACAACACAAATCAAATACTTACACACATATGTTGAATTAATTGAATTTAATAGACCGTATATTGCCGTATTTTAACAATCTAAACTAATATATATTAGATCGTAAATCGTATTATATAATATATATTTTATTATCCGAATTAAAATAAAACATGCAGATATTGAAATTGGGAGGAAATGATCAACCCATTTAGCACATTAACAATGTACAGCAGATTAAAACAATATTATGTAAATTGATGATACTGTCCGCCGGTTAAAGATTTCACCCTATTAAGTCCATGCTTAAAAATAATGTAAATGAAGGATATGTCAAATCTATTTACTCTGTTTTGTATATTATACCATTAAACTATCTGACTCAATTCAGCATTATATCTCGTTAAAGTGGGTATGCACGATTTTGTCAAATATTTATTAATTTATATAAAATGTGTTAAAACTTATTAAATATATATTTGAATATAAATTAAAATAAAAGTTAAGAAGAACATGTGTCGAAAAATGTATGCACCTTCGAATTCGCCAGCATGTATATCATGCATGAACCACAGGCAGCAGAATCATAAAAAAATAATTGCCCCCCCCCCCCCCCCCGGACCATACCCCCCCCCCCCCGAGCTTACCCCAGGGGTTCCAGATAGTTAAATGTACACCTATTGTGTATGGTTTAACTTTCCAACAACGAATATTGACAAAAAATAACAATTTAAAAAATACCCCTCTTATAGGTATTATATATTTAATTTGACTTTCTCGCTATATGTCACTCGGTGTTTCATCTACACATGTACACCATTTTAATTTTACAACGCGTCATCTGGTTGGTTGTTCTCATTGAGTAGGCCAATGATATGGCGTTTTAGAACCGAGCATTCGATCGACAAAATATGACAGCAAAACACAGACATGTAGCGAAAAAGTTAAATTTAATTGAATATTAAAGTTATTAGCCGAGCAGGAGATCGGTTAGTAGTGTAATCTCGTTGCTTTTACTGTCTTTTAACGAATCCAGTTGCATTTTGTCGGCAACTGCATGGGAACATGTGTGTTTTCGATGAAAAAGGTCACGTCCAGTGTTCCACAATCTTTCAGCAATAGGCATATAGTGCGTTTCATACCTTGTGTATATACAATACCTATAAGAGGGGTATTTTTTTAAACTGTGATTTTTTTGTCAATATTCGTTGTTGGAAAGTTAAACCATACACAATAGGTGTACATTTAACAATCTGGAACCCCTGGGGTAAGCTCGGGGGGGGGGTATGGTCCGGGGGGGCAATTATTTTTTTATGATACTGCTGCCTGTGGTCACAATCGGCTCGGGCGCTAATGTGTCTTTGCTGCATTTTATGAAATTCGTCTTCAATGTATAATTTTTCTTGCCTATTTTGTGTTATTGTGACATATTTTTATCAATATATTACATTTTAACACATATAAAAATCGTGCATACCCTTTTTAAGGAAGTGTTCTTATTCATGATATTAATAGTAGTTATTTTAGTAATGCATAGTTTTCACAAGTGATGATTGATATGTTAAACTGTAAGTTTGTATAACGTTCTGAATCCGTTTCTCAGAGTGAATGTTCCTAAACACGGTGGTACAGTGCAGTACCGTCGAAATCTGGAAAATGTGGTCATTTGAAATGGAGCTTTGAAACTCGCCTAGTGTGATCATTAATCACATGCATTTAGCGCATACAGACGGTAAAGAAACTTGGCATTTGCTTGGTAAATTTTCTTGTATTAGTCTTTATGAAGGCAAGTCGAGTTTTTTACTTTTATATGTGACTTTATATTGTTCAACAAATCTTAATGGGCAAATAAAGCACGCGCATTTGACGCATTAAGACGAAACTTGGCTGTTTTAGAATAACAATTTTCGATTCACGCTACGACCATGTATATGTCTTGAGTGCAGACAAACTTAGTTCGAATGTGTTTAATGCAATTGTTGGTATTGCACGTGACGCCTCACGATGGTACTTTATAACAATTAAATTTTGTTTTAGCGAAGTCGCTGGGAATTAATAAATTATTTGAAGAATTCGAATATATAAATTTTAAAAGTACGGTATTTAATGAAGGTATTACATTTTCAGTACACAGTCTCCGAGTGAACTTGCCCAACAGAGAAGAATCACCGATAACATTCTCCAGTTCCATAAAATGTGTTCTCGATAAAATGTAAAATAATATATTTATAAACAAACAATCGTGGTCTGTTTGTGACAAACAACCTTGCCAGTAACCATTACAGTTTTGTATAACATAGTATACACACGGTGAATAACAATACCAGTCCCCCTCTCGGATGAAACGTATATCGGCAACCCTTTCGGATGCGGTACCGGTCATTCTCGGAAAAAGAATCATGGTTCTGTGTGGATGGTCGTACACAAAACAACAATTTATTGTTAAAAATGGACACGCGTCATTCAAAATAAGTATTGCACGGCACATGAGAACTATTTTGCTTGGTTCTGTGTAGATGGTCGTACACAAAACAACAATCTGTTGTTAAAAATGGACACGCGTCATTCAAAGTAAGTATTACACGGAACATTATAACCATTTTGCTTTGTACTTTCTTATGTTGTTTTTTTATGCTTCGTTAGTGGTTACTTAAATATTCAAAATTGAATGTTTTTTTGAATGTTTTTAAATGTTTTTTGCGTGAATAACGCAACCATCTGATCGGTTTTAATAAAGTTGTATAAAATAATAGTAAATATGGTTTAAAACGAGAACAGACACTTGACATTGTCAAAATATCGAACATGTGTTTACTTTCTGCTTTTCTGAAGCACGAGTATCAATCTCAAATATATAATTATACCTGAACCGGCAACCTCTTGGATGAAGTTGGTCTACTGTTGCTTAAATGAAATCCAGAAACTAGTGAAAACCCCGACTGATAATTCGTTTTCAATATCAATTATTTAATGACAACTGTTTAGTTTTTATTTTAATCATAACACTATTTTAAGCATTAATTACAAAATTAAGCTAGTCATTGTAACATGCTATTGAAGGTTTAAGGTGAAACGAATCAACATATGCAAACCAGGCCCCGTTTTCACAAAGCAAATTGAAATCGATTTTCAATGTCATGCAAAATTGATTTTCGATGACAGTAAAAAGTTTTGTGAACACGGGGCCAGATTTTGACTTAGAAAACTGTTTCATGTATCATCCCCAAACATTTCAGGGTCGGTATTT
Organism: Dreissena polymorpha; assembly: GCF_020536995.1. NCBI lineage: Eukaryota > Metazoa > Mollusca > Bivalvia > Myida > Dreissenidae > Dreissena > Dreissena polymorpha. Next base: position 82,564,847 of record NC_068355.1, on the reverse strand, counting down.
TTAAAACCTATAAATGAGTGTGCCAACCCAATGTTTAACATCTGAATAAACATAACTAAGCCAACATATTAAGCAAATGCATATACTGGTAAGATATCCATCGCAAACACACTGCTGGAAATCTTATTCTGCATGATACTTAACACTTGATAGAACATCACCACATACATGTTACCATGTCCATGCATATAACATGTACAATAGGTGTGAAATCTCATGCGAAGAAATAATGATTGAATGTTTTGGTTGTTAAGTTATAAATGTAAGACAAGGTATGCACATTAGAGTCGGTCGGGCAATCAAAAACACACCAATTTTGTGTATTCCTTAGCCTGAAAAGTTTAGCTAGCTGGTCGTATTTTTGTTAATTCAAGTGACGATTTATTATTTAAGCGTACCGTACATGTATTCCAAGATAATCTGGCACGAAGAATCGGCGTGAAAGCATATTTTGCATTGCCAGCTAAGTCGAATATTAATTTAGTAAGTTACCGGCAGTAAATTTTTTGGTCTACTTAAGCTGGCATACAAACGAACTATAACAGTCAATGGTCTTCTTAGCGTACTCTTTGATCTGACACGTTTGCTCTCTAATTTACAGACATGTATTTGTTTCAAATACGATTACACAATAAGCGTGAGGTTGCCGCTATAGAAATTCAGATCTAGTACGGTCATATCGATGACGAATAGGCCACACGAGTTGTGTATCGTTTTATTTCTTAAAATTTGACCCAGCATTTGTAAAAGGATTGCAAGATATGTACATTTCCAGTAAGGAAATTTATTTTTGCGTTAAATAAGACTGAGTTCGTGGAAATCGCTGCACAATTGATGAAGAAGATAATTTCCCTAATATTTAAAACGACAGCCGTAATATAAGCATTCACATAAAAATATCTATGTTTTATTTTTTATGTTGTTAATTCCAAGATTTGTTTGTAAATAAGTCAAACAAAAGGAGCGTGTTATACACACAATGTATCTAAATAAGTCGCTCTTGTTTAATGAATTATATTTTTACGGTATGAATAAATATATACCTTTTACTTTCGTACGTATGATTTTCGAGCAGGCTTACTATTAAGGTATTGCATGTTTATTCTCCACCAATGGTGAAGGGATATTAGCTGGTTTTGTCCGTCCATTCTTCCTGAGCTGTTTGTAAGTAACTGTTGCGTGAAATTTCAAGAAACTTACATTAACTGTGTATACTCATATTGCGACGTTGCACGCGTAAATTATGTCTGGATCGAAGTCCAGCGTTATGAGCCCTTAATTGATTGAAATTAAGAAAAGTTTGTCCAACGCTGTTTTAATCCTGAAATTATCGCCTGCAATTTCATTAAACTTATAAATGTTTATTATCATGCTGCAGTAGTTCAAGTTGAAGTGTTGACGGGTTCGGCTAGGCAATGCCAGAGTTATGGCCCCTAAATTGATTGAAATCGAGGAATATGTCCGTCCCATGATGTTTCAATGACATGAGAATCTTTAAAAACGATGTCTGTTTAAGCCATCCTGTAGTAAATACTTTAATGCATTAATTAATTCCTGATATAAAATACTTTATAGCCGTCGGTAAACCCTTACAGATTTGGTACAAATAAAGACAAATAAAGATAAGACGAATATTAATTTTCAGCATGTTCGATGTTAAATTCCTCAAATTGATCAAACACAGTTCATTATATAATCAAGGTCATGCAATTCAATTCCAAGTCTTCGGTAGGCTCAAATTGTGTTTCGCCGTACTCGTGTAAGAGCACGGGATGACACCCTCTGGCCACGCCAGAGTGTCTTTATACGTCTGATCTTTTCGACTTCCTCTGCTTTTAAACGTCGTCTTCCAGGCAAATCAAATGCAATATCCCTGCAAATGCATTTATAGGAGAATCAGAGACGTTACCTGTGGGCTGAAATCCCGTAAATGAGGGGAATACCTGTGCTTCATGCAAACCAAAAATGACAATTTTCTGACATTTTCACATACGTTCCAGATATGAATATGAGTTTTGAATACTCGATCGTTAAAACTAATTCGCCTCTGATGTACATTGAATGCCTAAGCGCATTTGTTTTAAATGGAAATCATATTAACAACACAACGATGCGATTGTCAAAATTGAAAAGTGACACTGTGTGGCTTACATCTTAACTTCAGTTAATGGAAAATTAAAACGAACTACATACACCCAAGTCAACGATTGTGATATTCCGTGCAATACTCGCTTTTGACGTACTGCGTTTCATTCAAGAACCAATCTACATCACGGAACCATGTTTTTATCCGAGAATGACCGGTACCGCATCCGAGAGGGATACCGCTTTACCGTTTCATCAGAGAGTGGGACCAATACGCCGTGATATACATGTTGTCAGATTTCTTTTGCGTTGGAATAGTCCAACTGCGAGTGCAGTATTGACAAGTTTTTTTCAAGTCGTTTAAAATCAACATGGATTGATTGGGAAACGTCAGGAATAATTGTCTTTTTCGACAATTTTAATTGTTGACGTTAGTTATCTCGTGGTTGGTGCTTTGGTTCTCTACCCGAATGTAGTCTGTAAAGTCATATGTTCATATTTAAGGAGACCTGTTGTTTAGGATTATGAAAACGAACATAGAACGTTGTAAACATTAACAGTTAAAACGGGATTTTAAGTAGAAAATAAATAGCTAAAATAAAATATCTCAACGTCCAACGTTATTCAACTTACAAAGCGCCTTTATTAGTTAAATATTATGTTAATTGAGATAATGCTGGTAAAAGAGATGAAGGGCAATGTTCTTAAATATAAATATTTAAATGCACCGATACTTGTGAATAAGTGGGTTTATTTGCTAACTTCACACACGTACCGCTTACCTTCAAGTTTTTGATAGAACAACCGTGAACCGTGTGTTGCTTTTGTGAATGATGATAGGTCACAGGTTTGTAACGCCTCGTCATAGACAAATGCCAGGCACCAAGGGTCCTTCGCGCAGTCCGCAGAACAGGAAATCCGCCCCGAATTTGTAATACTCCGGTATATATACCCGTTTTTAAATCAGGTATTGTCCTGTACAACGTATTTTATTTGATGTAAATTGCAAAGGTACATACCATACATGCATATGGTAAGAAACGCGATTGAAAACACCGTTACCGACATCGCAAGTGGTATATTATTTTAAGTACAGATATAATGATATGTCTGTCTCCACTGCTCCTGCTAATTTGTCAGTGCTGAAATATTCTTCCAATGTAATCCAATATTTATCTGTTGGCGCGATGATTGGACGTCTTTAGCAAATCGTATAGTATTTAAATTAAGCATTAACCAATCAGAGTTCTCCGGTGAAAATTAAATCCTGAGGCTGAAAGGAAAGTCAATATAGTATATTGACAGGGGCGGGGGGACATGCGTAAACTGGAGCTAACCGGGCTAAAGCGAGGATAGTTGGATCTACAGTGTTTGTGCATCCCTCGGCTTTTTACCCAAGATCGTAGAAGTCGGGATAAAACAAGTTATTGAAGGAAAACCGTCCACAAATATGTTGCTACTTACGTAATGTTCGAGAAATTTGATGTACAAATATAATTTTCTCTTATAATACACATTATGGACCTAGAAAAATACATACAAATATAACTAAACATATAATTAAAATCACTATTGTTTAATTTTCCCTAATTTTGGGACATAACTTTTAATTGGGGACATGACTTTAAAACTACAAACAGCTCATTCCTAAAAGGTTTTGTGAGAAATAACTGTTGTGAAAGAATTCCGCATTGGGCGAATGTTTTGGAGAACATTTTCTCTTTAGAGATCAAGAGTTATCTTTTTTTCTTTTTTTATTAATTGTTATATTATTATTTATTTTTTTACTATATGTTTTCTCATATACTCAACGCTATCGTTTGGTGTGCGTAATAAAAGACATGTGACGATATTATTTACACCGTGGAATTCTTGCCATTTTATTTAATACATTTAATCATATTTTTGAATATGCTGCAAACAGAATAATATGCTTACCAAACGAAATACTATGCTTACTGTGCTATTTATACCCCCGTCACACCGGACTGGCGTTCTTACTGCGTCCTTACGGCGACCCAGGTCGCAGTGAGGACGCCATAGATGCCGGATGGACGCAGTAAGAACGCAAGAGGACGCAGTGAGGACGCCGAAAATTGCTCAGGACGCGAGTCCACGGCGACCACTTTGAGCATTAAAGTAGTCGCCGAAATCCGGCGTTTTACGGCGTTCTGTTAAGGACGTCGTAGGGACGCCGTAGAGACGCAGTAGTCGTAGTAGGGACGTGGTAGGGTCGCTGTAAAGGTCGCCTTATTGCGACATTAGTACGTCCTTTGTACGTCTATTGCGTCCTCAGAACGACTATGGTCGCAACAAGAACGCAGTAAGAACGCCAAAGACGCCGCTCAGACGCCGTATGGTCGGCTTTGGTCGCCGTAAGGACGCAGTACGAACGCGGTAAGGTCGCCAGGAACGTATTAAGGACGCCGTGAGGACGCGCAGAACGCCATAAACCAGGACGGTGGTGTGGTGGGAAGGCGAAAAACAGCATTTTTATCGAAAAAATCATTAATTGACGTCCTTACTACGACAATCAGAAATTTCCAGAAACACAGTCTTAGGTTGCCGTAAGGACGCCAGTCCGGTGTGACGGGGCTATTTCATTATATTTTTGTGACGTTAACGTGATTTTGTAAAGCTGCGTGCTTTCAAAATTTCATTTGTCATAAGAAAAAGTGCGCAAGTAAAACAATGATTTTTTTTAGAATTCAAGCTTCAAAGTAAATTTTTAATAACATGTTTATCATCTACAGCAGATGTTTACTTTCACTATCATCAACACAGATGAACCATCACAATCTTCTACAACTCAGACATAAGATTGGTCTTCGAAGTTTTCTTTATAATGACCGTTTCTGGAGGTGTTTTACGTAATGCTTTCGGATATTTCTGATTTTGGGTATCTAAGTCTACCTAAATTACTTGCAGATGATGTGTGAGTTTCGTTCCGATCCATTGATTTTTGTCGACGTTATCGTCATGGGACTTAAAAAACACACTCGATAATAACCGTTTTCCGGAGTTTTCAAACGCAACTCTAGGTTGGCATGTTGCAGTCGCACTGTTCGTCCGTCCATCTGTCCATCCGGCTTTCCATTTGGCAGACTTTTTCAAGACGCTTTGATATGTTTACTTGATATTTGGAGTGTAAGTCTACCTACATGACTTACAGATGAAGTATGAGTTTCGTTCCGTTCCATTGATTTTGGCGAAGTTATGGGACTTCGACCTAGACCTTCAAATTAATTATGATTATCCTTAACGTCAGCAATTTTCAGACCTTGTGTATCAGTTGCTTCCATTTGCTTCTCTTTCATTTTCCAATCAAAAGACTTGTTACTACAACCATCGAAAGATGAAGCCTTCAGAATCACAATGGGGTAATTGACTTACTTATGTATACTTATGGATGTTTTCCAGAACAGGTCTAGCCTCTCCGCTGCATTAAGAACCGCCTTTGTTATATTCAAAATCGCGACCATTGTGACATCCGGTATGAATTTTATATCTGCCTTAGAGAATATAAGCAAATCTTGATTATTCCTGTGGTAATTAAGTCGGGGCGATAAGAAACGTTCAATAAGAGCTTTTATCACATGCTATACCCTGTTTCCCATGTAATACAACAATAACATTTTTTTTATTACACATGTGTAATACAACATTTAAAGCGTTTTCATTGGCTTAGTTTTCGTTTATTAATGAATCGCATTTTGTTATTTTGCTGAAATGACGTTGCAACGTAAAATGACGTCACGATATATAAACAACATTCGGGATTAATCATTATGTTTGCGTAAATATTTATGTAATATTTAATTTGCTCATTTAAAAACATGTGATAAAAAAGATCTGACACTCGTTGTCATATCATACCATATTTTATTAAACTCGTCCAGGAAATTTGTTAGTAAGCTTGCCAAAGGCTCGCTTACTAACAAAATTCCTGAACTCGTTTAATAAATACGGAATATTACGCTAGTCAATTGTTCCAAGAGTTTGTATCACTCGAGTGGCTTGTGTGATGACGTATCACACGAGAGGCGGAGCCTCGAGTGTGATGCGAAATAGCACAAGCCACGAGAGTGATACACACTCTTGGAACAATTGACTAGCGTAATATTCCTTTTATTATAAACAACAACTAACGAAAACAGTTAACAAATGTATTTTTACTTTAACAAAACTGACAAAACAATGACTAAAACGGTACGCCATAGTTTATTTAAGACGCGTATGAAAACAGTTTATGTAAATTAACGTGTAAACATTCGAACCGGGAAAACACAGGTTTCCGACACGCTTACCTTAATGCCATCGTTAATCCAATTTTTATAACAATTAAGTTGACAACTTTAATCCGATGTTAATAACAAAAATGTTTAAACGATATGCACTTCCACTTCTATCTTCCATGTCTTTATCGAAACTTAGTTTAAACCACACTATTTTATTGTATTCCTATCGAAATATACATTTATGCACGATAAACACACACTTCAAAATACGTTTTTAACACATAGTTAACTGTTAAAAAACACCACGTCTGACAAGTCCTTACAGAGTTTAGATAAAACTATTGTGTTTTGTCACAGAAATGACGTCACACGATGTACTACGTAATATATTTCGTAATATAAAATATTTATATTTTCGGTGCGTGTAATGTGACGTCATTAAATGGGTCGAAGTAGTCCGGCTAGTATGGAAATACGGAATTGGAAACAGCGAGTAGCGTAATACGGGATTTTTATTTCAACGATTGATACAACCTGTATTTTGTTAAAAGCATTAAACAGGTATATAATAAAATATGGAATGACATGACAACTCGTGCCAGATCCTATATATCTCTGGCGGGGAAATCAGCAATCCCCTTGTAAATCAGGGAAAATAACACACATATGCTCTTTTGTGTGCGGTGGATGGATAGTTTACTGTGGGTCGTTTCATGTGCAATAGGCTCATTAAAAAATCCTTAATCTACAGCCAGCGGGGGGGGGGGGGGGGTCAGAGCCTAGGAACAGGATTGCCCAATATAAGATACAAATTTGCTTTTTTTCAAAAGCCACGTTGTACTGACTTAAGCTTATACATGCATATATGCAGTTTCAACCGGAGTATAGAGAGGTTCGCAAAAAACTTTAGGGGGTGATAAGGACCTGAATGAAGAATGCCTTAATACAGTCTTGATAAGATAAATGCATAACTTGAGACGGAACATTGACATACTTAGTTTTGCATGGACACAAAACAGGCGTTATGATAACTCATCGAGACCGCGGTCTATAGTAGACACGTCACACACGCTGAGATATTCTAAATTGGGACCCTGCCTGATCTTTAATAAATACGGTGTTTACAAGGTTCGTAACGCGCACAAACATGCTTCCACGTAAGTAAGCTCATGGCTACTCCACGTCCCACACGTCTATCAATGTCCTCAAAAGACGTGCTATGACTAACAGATGAACTCCTGAAGCTCATGCTCTGCTTAAACTGCACCCGAGATCTTTGGTGCCCATCGCAGTTAATAAGCTCTCCCCAAGATGACCCGGCCAGTTTCCATTCCTCGTTAGTTGTTATCCTATAGGGCAATTTTCTACCGCTTACTCCGGTCTTCCCGAAACACAAACCCACGCAAAATTAAGATAAAAATTCAGTCAAACCAAGCATCTGGACATTGCAAACCAAGCATCTGGACATTGCAGCGTTAGTTAAAGAAAATTCATCTGAACGCGTGTTAGTCTCGAAGTTCATTAAGTTGGATTACTAGAACGTATATCCTCAGGGGTCCATTTATAAGAGAGTCTCAGTCGCGGAAGATCTATAATAAACCCAACAAAACGGTATTTAATAAAGTTTACACGTTTCAAGTATATATGTACTACTATTTAAAAACTGCTCGTCAAATTAAGAGATACATTCAAAGACTTACTGTTTACAGAATACTAAATATTTTTGGTGTTCACTGATATACCCTCTAAAAACATGAACATAATTTGTTTAAAGACACGATTCTCTGCACTTGCAACGAGAGACTTAATTTTATAATATTTTTTTGTGCGTGTGGTAATGAAAACATTGTTGTTTACTAGAAATTCACTCTTTTACTTGAAGTTCTGAGTCTTCATAAGACTTGACAGATGGTGGGGATCTCTCATCAACTGGAGAGAAGCCGGTACATAGATGGCCGTAAAACATTGACTTTTGATTCGTGTCGAATTTTTATGACATATAGCATGAACAAAAATGTTTTAATCAAATCGGCTTGGAATAATGTTTGATGAAAGATATTATTATTAGGGTCTTTATGCGCAAAAGTTTGACTTTTGTTTCTGTTTAAGCTATTGCTTTTACATTTTTTTGGTATATTGTGACCTTTTAACAAATTTAGCTATGCAATCTCGATGCAGAGTTGTCGTCAACCTACGCGCAGAGACTTGACCTCTATAATACTGACTCATAGCCTATTTGCTACAATTATGACTAACAAATACTTTAATCAAAAACCGGAAGCAATTTATAATGAAAACAAAACAACAATGAAGTGTCTGATTTTCTGTTTAAGTAATTTGGTTACTCTTGTTGTTTCACAGCCTGGGGTAAATCCATTACCAAGTAAGTAAATGATAGCCATATCAAAACATAATAATATGTCAACATATTCGAAATTGTCATTAGTGTCTAACCCTCTATAAAAAATTTATTTGTATAGATATTCGGACTGTGAAACTCAAAAACAAAGCAGGGTTCGCCAAAACTTGAAAAATCTGTCAGTCATTTGGACTGACAGACTTGAAATTTTTGTCAGTCCGAATCAGTTTCTGTCAGTCCCACTATCCGACCAAACTATAACAGCAAAACACAACAAAAGAGAGTACCTTTTAGGTGTTAATTGGTTTTGGTCAAATTAAAATACAATAAAAACATGTCCAAAGTCATTATAATGAAATAATTATTATATTAATAATAAACCAAAGGCATGTCAAACTGTTTTTAGCCTCCACAGCTCTACAAATCCGTGTTCTTGAAAAGTTAGGGCAGCGCTTCCGTTAGTGGACGTCCGGGCGTAAATTACGCCCGAAAACAGCAACCGTACGTCCATTATGCAAATGGTGAATGTCCCTTGGACGTCCGATAATCCACATGTACGCTGTTTGCGAATACACAACACGCACAATGTCAACAGTAAATCGGGTTATTTAGACGGTTAACTCCGCCCAAAGACCTATAGGTCTTTGCTCCGCCTAAGAGCTACAGTTTTCAATGAATTTCTCAGCGAGTGGTCAATATTGATTTTTCCAGCTGTCAATCACATGCTTCTTGGTAAGCGTATCAGCCAATCAGCGCTTAGGCAGCAGAATACACGCCAACCCCACGTGAAGCTGTATACAATAATATTAGCGACCTCTGCGCTACGAAGTTTTTATTTAGCAATCAAATTTAATTAAGTCAACGCTTTCCTCGAGGAAGGATGGCGTGACGTTGTACATGAAGTCTTATTTTTGCATGATTTTTATGTGTGCACGAAAAACACAGGAATTGTTTATTTGTTGCTAGAATGTTCTTGACTTTCCGTAAATAATAAAATCTGGTAATGATTTCGGATTACACGTTTGATTTATAAGCATTTGAATATACTTAAATTGAATAACGTTAATTGTATACCGATTGTCATAACGCATAATGCAACAAGTAGTTAAATAACGTGTTTTGAAATTGCCAAACTAAGCATATTGGTCTACATGCATGAATGACCTGACAAGTTATATTGCGATTCGGAATTAAGTGTACTCGTTATAATTAAAAGAAAGACGCTTTTTTACACTCCAAAATTCGCTTTCACTTACGCAAACTTTTCTGAAAGGAAGTACATGAAACATTTTAGTTAAGTTGTTGATTTGTTGTAATCACTTAATATGAACGTGCTCTATGCTCTCAAATCACGTCACGTGATTAACGCATGTTCAATGGGAATTCCCCCATCCCACAATTAAATTTGTATATGCCAAAATGGCGGACGTTGCAGACGTCAATATTGGTCGTATTTTGGTTTTCAAAATATAAATCGTAATAATACTGGATTATCGGGTAATGGATAGAGTTGGAACATGTACGTATATTAAAATTCTGAAATAAAAGTGGGACTTCAAAATTTATGTTTGGGACGTCCAAAATTTTAGGCTTGGAAGTCAGGACTTCCAACTTTTAAAAGCTAACGGAAGCGCTGAGTTAGTGTGACATGCAATCAAGTTTGACTGAATTGCACACACCCATTCCAGGGCTCAACATTAACCGAAAAACCAACTTGCCCTACCGGGCAAGTACTTGGAAAATCTACTTGCCCTGAATGTAAAGCCGCTTGCCCAAACATGAAATATCACATTAACTGTAAACCTCATATTTTTTAATAAAGATCAAAATGATACACCACAAAACCTTTTTTATTTTTGAACATTTAACAAAATGATTACTTCAATTAAAGTCAAATGAAAGTCTAAATTACATGCATTTTGTTCTTTTTTGCACTTGGCCGGGCGGACAACTAGATTATAAAATAACTTGCCCGGACCCAACTTTTACTTGCCAGGGGCAATAGGACAACCTTTAATGTTGAGCCCTGCATTCACACTTCTTTGAATGACTTCAATTTCTGTTTATTAGCCAATTTTCCAAGTTCTAAAACAACACCTATTGTTAAAATATTTTCTCTTAGCCGAGGTGGTTGATTTCCAGGTTCAATTAAATTAATGTCTTTCACACCTATTACTTGATAGAAAGGCCCATGATAATTACCACCATCCATTCTTGTTGTCTGAAATAACACAAAACATAATGCTACAATCTATCAACAACAAATTAACATATGTCCGAATGTTAAATTATCCGAAATATAGTACATTGGATGGAAAAACTTCGTTTGATTTCAGAAATTGTTGGTATGTTAATTAAAATATATCCTTCCCAGAACAATATAATAATGAAATTATTTAACAGAAATGCTCACAAATGCCTGTTGAAACAAGTTTTCATGCGTTTTTTGTTGTGGAGAAATTAAATGGAACTAACAAAATGGCGGACACACCCGGTTGCTTTTAAAACAAAGACCGTTGATTTTGAACTCGCATGTGATAGTCAATTTTAATCCAACTTTAAACATCAAAACATCAAAATGAAGGTAACAAAAAAAAGGATTTTGACAGAAGTTGAACAAAACGCATTTACCTTCTATTAATCCAATAGCACATTATACACTTTGAGTGATCTTTTTGAAACCATTTTTCATCTGATTGTGTCGGTCAGGCGGACCGATTATCTTAAATCACTTGTCGGTCATGAGAAAAATTTGCCCGTCAGGACCGACGGTTTTGGCGAACCCTGCAAAGGTTTAAGTTTTACAAGGGAGTGTGGAAATAAACGCGTATGCTAATTTTGGTAATACAAGTAGTGGCTAAGATAAAGCAATATAATGTAAATGTGATGCCTGCTGTTGTTTGTATTAAGGTGATGTGTTGGTGATACAGAATCTGAATGGCCAGTGTAACGGCATTGCCAACCCCTTGATACGCAAGTTGCAGGAACGCAACTCGTACATTATGAGGTCACATGCAGAGGAAAGGGTGAGGATAATCAGCATATTTAATCATATTATAAGCGTTCAGGGCTTTTCATCAGGAAATTTGGAAGAGGCCCTAGCCTTTCAAATAAGGAATTTCATGCGCGATAACTGCTCTTTTAGGGAAGACCTTGTTTTTAAAAGTTTTTGAAACAGGGTCATAACTGCTCCTTTAGGGAAGACTCTTTTTCATTGTTCCGAAGTATTAAAAGACACATTGCGGTGCATTCTTAATCATATTAGAGCACATTGCTTTCAATTTGGGAGATGCCCAATATGTCTAAGTAAAAAATAAAAAATATTTTTGTTTACAATTTGGGAAATTTCTCTAAATTTAGGGGAAAAAATTACCTCATTTTCAATTGGGAAGTAGCTGAATTTCGGCCTCTGTTATATAAGGATGAAAAGCCCTGGCGTCATGCAAAAATATGTATTATGGCATATTCAGCAGGCGTAACTCCAGACCAGTCACTTAAGGTTTTGTGATCTCATAAGCAGAGGATGTCCATATACATGTCCTGCACACATAATTGATTGGCTTGTGTCTGTAGCACACTGACTACAAATTATTTTATGATTGTACCATGCATATTGTTTTGTGTCTCAAATTAACATGAATTTATGATTACTTAAAAAACACACATAATTATACATTTTAATCACATTTTGTTTAATTAAGTAAAAAATTTCATTCTACTATTTATCTTCAGCATATTGAATAACAAGCTCATCCTGCTAACTTCAGGTGATTCTCATTGTTTTTGTACTTCATGTTTAATTACTGTTTTCGGACACTTAAAAATAATTAAAACAATTCAAATCCAAAAATTTAGATACGGAAAATATTCAAAAATTACACATGTCTGAAAATTATGAGAAAAAAAATAAATATCAGAATATTATAAAGAAATAATTGCATTAAAATAAAAGTAATAAATCAATGTTTTGAAATAAATACATGTACCACTTCACAGCTTTGCTAAATGTAACTATTGTCTGAAATCATACAGAACAAAAAAGTTAAAACATTAAGCATACTGCCTTTTTAATAGGAAGATATCATTCAAAATGCTGTTTTTTGAAGCTATTGTTTTCTACCGGTGTACATGGTTATTTATCCAATTAACACAAATGTTATGGTCCATTGCCCTCAGGGATGCGTGTCCCAGGTTTTATAACCTTATTCTGTTTGTAAAAATCCCTGATTGAAGTGTCAAATGATAAGTGAACATATTGCTGAAATCTGATAGTGTACATGTAGCGCTGTAAAATATACTGCCTGAAAATTTTAAGTTATAAATGATAGACGAAAATGGGCATGTTCGAAAATTAAGGGTCACGAAAAATAATTATTTTGGCCCAAAAAAGGGGGTGTCTGAAATCTTTTGAATGTCCGAAAACGCTATTTTTAGTGAATAAGTTATTCAGTGTGGTTTATGAAATTTCTACAAAGACAAAATTTGGCCAAAAAAAAGGGCGTTGGAAAACTAAGAATGTCTGAAAGCTTAGAGTAATTACGGTTATCGCTAGTTTTAGTGAAATTGAATAAGTTATTCAGTGTGGTTAATCAAATTTCGACAAAGACAAAAGACATAGTGCTGAAAGTAACACGGAAATCAACCTTATACAATGTAATGCCATTTTCAAGATGTGTGACCATTTAATTAAAAAATAAAAACAGAACATAAAAGTGAATGTTGCATAATGAATTATGATCATGCTTTTTATAACTTTTTTTTTTATCTACAATTCACCACTTAAATTCTATATTTACTATCCCATGTTAATTAATCAGTTGATAATGCTTCTGGTTCACTCGCAGTTAAATGTAGATAAGACTGAGTCCTTGGTAATATAAAAACCTTCTATTGCCAGACATATTACGAGCGTAGCAAGAACTGCGTAATGACCCTGATAGGCAAGCTGGGATACCAGTGGGAGATCAGAATCAACAGTTTTGACGTCTACGGGGAGACAGACTCTGCTGGCAATCCAACCAAGTGTTACGACTATGTGAAGTTTTATGATTGTAAGATATGTAATTATTAAACATGTTTATGCTTCATGAAAGCTTTGTCTGTCTTTCCACACAATTATTTTGAAGGATGAAGTTTGTGTGGCTATGAAACAAATTTCCTTGCTAATAGTTATCTGTTAATATGCAGCATCCATAAAAGGACATGCACTTCGCTGTCAGGTCATTTGTTGGTATTGTTGGCTCTTTCCACTCAGTTGATTTTACAGGGAGATATTGACCTTCGGCTTTGAATATTAATTCATTTTCGCTTTTGATTTATAACAAAAATATTTTTATTTTATAAACTACATATGCAGCATCACTATTGGGAAAACAAGGGTTCTTTTGCTCTGAAGATTTCTGTTGAATTTATTGTCTTTTGAAGAATATGACTTTGGAATGAATATTACAGGATCACAGGAACTGGCGATCCGATTTGATGAAACTTTAAATGCAGTATTCCAATAGGAAAGTCATGAAAATATTGTCATGTCATTCTGCTCCACTGAGTTTTTAAAGATGTTTTAGCTCACCTGAGCACAACGTGCTCATGGTGAGCTTTTGTGATCGCCTTTTGTACGTCGTGCGACGTCAACATTTTGCCTTGTGAACACTCTAGAGGCCACATTTATTGTCCGATCTTCATGAAACTTAGTCAGAACATTTGTCCCATTCATACCTCCACTGAGTTCGAAACTGGGTCATGCTGGGTCAAAAACTAGGTCACTAGGTCAAAAAAAAAGCAAATCCTTGTGAACACTGTAGAAGTCACATTTGATGCCAAATCTTCATGTAACTTTGTCAAAATGTTTGTCTAAATGATATGTTGGTTGAGTTTAAAAATGGTTCCGGTCCATTGATAAACATGGCCGCCAGGGGGTGGGGCAGTATTGCTTATATGGCTATAGAGAAACCTTGTGAACACTCTAGAGGTCGCAATTTTTGCCCAATCATCATGAAACTTGGTCAAAACATTGGTTTCATTGATATCTCGGACGAGTTCGAAAATGGTCCAGATCTGTGAAAAAACATGGCCACCAGGGGGCGGGGCAGTTTTCTCTATATGTATAAAATGAAAACGTGAACATTCTAGAAGTCACATTTTTGGTCCAATCTTCATGAATTTTGGTCTGAACATGTGTTTTCTGGATATGACAGTTGAGTTTGAAAATGGTTCAGATCGGTAAAAAAGCATGGCCGCCAGGGGGGGTCATTTTCCTCATATTTATATAGTGAAAAAATCTTGTGAACACTCTAGAAGTCACATTTTTTGCCTAATCATCATGCAAAAAATTCTAAACATCGATTTTATAGATATCTCGGACGAGTTTGAAAATGGTCATGATGGGTGGAAAAACATGGCCGCCAGGGGGTGGGGCAGTTTTCTCTACAGGGTTTTTTTCCACTTTTTTGGAAGATAGCCCATGGCTTTGGAATTGGGAATTTTATCGGCATTTTCATGAAATTGGGAAAATAAATTCATTAGCCTTTTTTTTCACACAAAAAGTCCACTGATTAGGGAAATACTAAATTTGATATAACTCTGTATAATCATTCAAATTAAAAGAACAAAATCATATAATACTTTGTTAGATGTAATTGAAATAAAATTGATATAAAATACGCATTAGACACTTCTTTCTAAAAAAAAAAATTTTTGTTTTTGGGGGGGGGGGGAAATTGGGAATTTTTTGCCACATTTTGGGAAAAAAGTATACTTTTTGGGATTGGGAACATAGCCGAATTTCGGCTATAAAATCAGGCTAAAAAAACCCTGCTCTATATGTATATAGTGAAAACATGTGAACAGTCTGTTAAAGAAAGATAACCTGTACATGTACATGCATACTTTCTAATAGTTAACTCCCTTGTTAAAACCTTTGATAACTCTCTAGAGGCCACATTTATTGTCCAATCGTCATGAAATTTGGCCAGAAGATTGGTCTCAATGATATCTTGGATGAGTTCGAAAATGGTTACATTTGCTTGAAAAACATGGCTGCCAAGGGGCGGGGCATTTTTCCCTATATGGCTATAGTAAAACCTTGTTAACACTCTAGAGGCCACATTTATTGTCCAATCTTCATGAAGTTTGGTCAGAAGATTGGTCTCAATGATATCTTGGATGAGTTCGAAAATGGTTACGCTTGCTTGAAAAACATGGCTGTCAAGGGGCGGGGCATTTTTAACCAGGTTTTCCAAAGGCTGGCGGGCGGAACAAGCTTGTCTGGGCCATAACTTTGTCGTTCATGGTCAGATTTTAAAATCATTTGCTACATTTGTTCACCATCATTAGACGGTGTGTCTTGCGAAAGAATTAAGTCGATATCTCCAAGGTCATGGTCACAATTTGAGTTTGAAGGTCAAAAATGGCCATAAATGAGCTTGTCCGGCCCATAACTTTGTCGTTCATTGTCAGATTTTAAAATCATTTGGCACATTTGTTCACCATCATTAGACGGTGTGTTGCGCGAAAGAATTACGTCGATATCTCCAAGGTCAAGGTCACAATTTGAGTTTGAAGGTCTAAAATGGCCATAAATGAGCTTGTCCGGGCCATTACTTTGTGATTCATTGTGAGATTTTAAAATCATTTGGTACATTTGTTCACCATCATTAGACAGTGTTTTGCCCTAAAGAATCACGTCGATATCTTCAAGGTCAAGGTCACAATTTGAGTTTGAAGGTCAAAAATGGCCATAAATGAGGTTGTCTGGGCCATTACTATGTCATTCATTGTGACATTTTAAAATCATTTGGCACATTTGTTCACCATTAATGGACGGTGTGTTGCGCGAAAGAATTATGTCAATATCTCCAAGGTCAAGGTCACTACAACTAAAAATAGATTGATTTTGAAACAACTATGTTACTGTGAACAATCAGTAACAATGCACATTTTGATTTTGATTTGTCTATCTTCATCAGACTTTTTATGCTCCCGGTAGGGTAGCATATAGCAGTTGAACTGTCCATCAGTATGTGTGTATGTCAGTCTGTCCGTCCGT
Source organism: Dreissena polymorpha (assembly GCF_020536995.1). Classification (NCBI taxonomy): domain Eukaryota; kingdom Metazoa; phylum Mollusca; class Bivalvia; order Myida; family Dreissenidae; genus Dreissena; species Dreissena polymorpha. The sequence goes on along the minus strand of NC_068355.1, from coordinate 82,548,118 downwards.
CAGGAAAAAAAACCTTTAATGTTGGCCATAACTTTTGCATTATTGAAGATAGAAACTTGATATTTGGCATGCATGTGTTTCTCATGAAGCTGCACATTTTGAGTGGTGGAAGTTCAAGGTCAAGGTCATCCTTCAATGTCAAAGGTAAAAAAAATTCAAAGCGGCGGTCTCATGAAGCTGCACATTTTGAGTGGTGAAAGTTCAAGGTCATCCTTCAAGGTCAAAGGTAGAAAAAAAATCATAGCGGTGTTCTCATGAGGCTGCACATTTTGAGTGGTGGAAGTTCAAGGTCAAGGTCATCCTTCAAGGTCAAAGGTCAAAATAAAATAATTAATAATTTAAAGCGGCGCTAATGGGGGGCATTGTGTTTCTGACGAACACATCTCTTTTTTTTTCTAATTGAAATCAAGGTCAATTTTACACAAGGGGGTTAACAGTACACATTTTGAATTGTCTCCCTTTATCAGACTTTTTTCAACTGAAAACCTGGTTTTGTGACAATTTTGTCCCTTGTTCCTTATATGGCTATACATGTACATGTATATGGCTATAGTAAAATCTTGTTAACACTCTAGAAGCCACATTTATTGTTATATCTTCATGAAACTTGGTCAGAAGATTCATCCCAATAATATCTTGGAAGAGTTCAAAAATGATGCTGGTTGGTTTAAAAACATGGCTGCCAAGGGGCGGGGCATTTTTCCTTATATGGCTATATATGGCTATTGCAAAATTTTGTTAACACTCTAGAGGCCACATTTATTGTTCCAGTTGCTTGAAAAACATTGCCACCAGTGGGCGGGGCATTTTTCCTTATATGGACTTATGAATCTTCACGAAACTTTGTCAGTATGTTTGTTTAAATGGTATCTTGGATGTGTATGAAAATGGTTCTGGTCTGTTGAAAAACGTGTCATGAAAGTTGGTAAGAACATTTTATTCTAATGACATCTTGGGCTGCACAGAACAGGTCAGTTCCTTTGAATCTCAGGTGAGCGACTTTGGGCCTTTCAGGCCCTCTTGTTTTATACATTTAATAAAATAGTGTTTCCACGCAAGATCCATTACACTGATAACCAGAACTTTAATGAAACTTTATATGCAGCATCCCTAAAGAGTGGACATGAGAGCACGCTATTGAGTCGTTCTGCACCAATTATTCTTCACGGAATTATTGCCCTTTTATAAATAGTTAAACATTATCTTTGCCTAGCAAGATATCAGAAACTTTATGTAAATTTAAATGCGGTAGTTTTTATGCCCCCCTTCGAAGAAGAGGGGGTATATTGCTTTGCTCATGTCGGTCGGTCTGTCCGTCCACCAGGTGGTTGTCAGACGATAACTCAAAAACGCTTGGGCCTAGGATCATGCAACTTCATAGGTACATTGATCATGACTCGCAGATGACCCCTATTGATTTTGAGGTCACTAGGTCAAAGATCAAGGTCACGGTGACCCGAAATAGTAAAATGGTTTTTGAATGATAACTCAAGAATGCATACGCCTAGGATCATGAAACTTCATTGGTAGATTGATCATGACTCGCAGATGACCCCTATTGATTTTGAGGTCACTAGGTCAAAGGTCAAGGTCACGGTGACCCGAAATAGTAAAATGGTTTTCGGATGATAACTCAAGAACGCATATGCCAAAGATCATGAAACTTGATAGGTAGATTGATCATGACTCGCAGATGACCCCTATTGATTTTGAGGTCACAAGGTCAAAGGTCAAGGTCACTGTGACCCGAAATAGTAAAATGGTGTCCGGATGATAACTCAAGAATGCTTATGGCTAGGAGCATGAAACTTCATAGGTACATTGATCATGACTGGCAGATGACCCCTATTGATTTTCAGGTCACCAGGTCAAAGGTCAAGGTCACAGTGACAAAAAACATATTCACACAATGGCTCTCACTACAACGGAGAGCCCATATGGGGGGCATGCATGTTTTACAAACAGCCCTTGTTAAGGGTGGAGTTGCATGTATGATAATGTAAGCATTGTTTATAGCTCACCTGAGCACAATGTGCTAATGGTGATCTTTTGTGATAGCCTTTTGTACATTGTCCGTTGTGCGGCGTCAACATTTGCCTTGTTTACACTTTTGAGGCTACAGTTATTTATTATTGTTCAATCATCATGAAATTTGGGCAGAATATTCGTCTCAAAGATATCCTTGGACGAGTTTCAAAATGGTTACAGTTGTTTCAAAAACATGGTCGCGAGGGGGCGGGGCCTTTTTTTCTGAATATGGCTATATATGGCTAGTGTCAAACCTTGTTAACACTCTAGAGACCACATTTATTGTCTGATCTTCATCAAACTTAGTCAGATGATTTGCCTCAATGATATCTTGAAGAAGTTTGAAAATGATTCCGGTTGGTTGAAAAACATGGCCCCAGGGGGCGGCATTTGGGGGCATTTTTTCTTAAATGGCTATAGTAAAACCTTGTTAACACTCTAGTTTGTTCTAAGTCGGAGCCTGTATTTGGTCTCATTTCCAATGGAGTATTTGGTCTCATTTCCAATGGAAAAACATATATATTTTGCCTGAATGGGACCTTAAATTTCCCAATAAAAGATTTAAAAAAATATTGTACACCCCATTATTTTGTTTATCTCCCATTCAGCTCTATAAGCAAACCTATGTAAATTAAACATGAAAACACTATTCTCAATTTTAAAGCATTTGTTAGAAAAACAAAACAAACTCATTCCAGAATAGTAGTCAAAACAGTGTGATTGTTCCAAATCCTTCGGGACCCGGCCCCATTCCCAAAATGGTGAAACAAAACATTGGTAAGGTCTTTCCACATCAGGGAATTAAAAGGAAGTTATTTACTTTTGAAAACAAAAATTATGATCTCAGGCTATAATGAGCAATTTTTGAAAACTTATTTTAAAAGCGAAAAAAATAAGTATTTCCTAAACATGCACTTATTGTCACATGATTACACTCCGATATCAGTTCAATGTCATTGTTCTGATCTGTTGAGTTTTCAAAGAGTTATTAGTTCAATCTCTGGTTTCCATTCTTTCAATTAAGAAAACTTTGTTAATTTGTGTGGCAATATGTTGATGAAGTACAATTGTTTTCAATTGATTTTGGTAAAAAAAAATCTGCTTAAGAATATTATTTTAACACAGGCATATATAGAAAATACATGTAAATGTATCAAAATGATGTAATGAAAAATTAAAAACATACATAAGAAGTATTTTTCATCAAATGAAATGGCTTCAGTTTTAAACATAAGTTAATGCAACATCATAAAAACATGCATAAATTTTAGAAGGGTCATGTAAAAAAGGGTCTTATGCCGTATGCGGCAAACAGAGCCTGCCCAATCCTGCTGTTTGGTCAGCGGCTACCTTGTCTGATAATGAAACCATGAAAGCTTTTGCAGGTCATTTGTCCCTGTTCAAGTACTCATCTGTGATTGCCATATTTTCAGCCGAGCGCGTGGATAATGCAAAACTTCTGAAGGGCATCAACTATGAGACAGGGCTGTGTGGCACACTCACCCCGAGTACCGTCGGTCAGCTGCTATTTCGCACCTGTGCAAACATCCTCACCATCCAGTTCTACACCCTAGACACACAGAAAGGCAGCGTAAGCACACCCACATGTTTATAGGGTTTAATATCCATATAATTTTCATATTCAATTGCTGTATTAGCTTGTTTTCTTGTGTTTTCATACACCTTCAAAAATTTTAGAAAAAAATCAGTTGAAGTCTTTGTAATATAATAAAGGTTCACACAAGGTGTACCAAAGTAAAGCTGTTGGTTTGTCTGTAAGTTTGTCTTTCTATCTCTCTGTGTGAAATATTATCAGTTTGTGGAGCAAACTAAGCCAGTAATGTGCTCTTGAACTTGGCTGTTTTTAAGATAGAAGCATAAACTGTCATAAGATATTGGAGGTAATTTCTTCCACATTTCTCTAGCAATTCAATTGAAATTTGAAATATGTCATCACCATGAAGCGTTCCATATATTTCTGAGTTGTGTGCCCTTATAGGCATACATTTAGCTGCTATGCCTGAGTTGTGTGCCCTTATAGGCATACATGTAGCTGCTATGCCTGAGTTGTGTGCTCTTATAGGCATACATGTAGCTGCTATGCCTGAGTTGTGTGCCCTTATAGGCATACATGTAGCTGCTCTGCCTGTGAACAGGTAGGCTGAGGGGTGGATTTTTTCCCTTTAGTGGCAAAGCTCAAGATTTTTGCTGCTATCCTTTAATGTTTCTCTGATATTGATATTGGTTTTCACCAGTTCTTATCATTTAGAATTTCACATTGAATATATAGTTGATTAGGGGGAAGTCAGTTTCATACTAATTGTCTATCCATAACTTGAGAAAGAGTTATCATATAATGTATGAAAATTTTATTTTTTAACTACAATTTCATTATAAAATCTATGATAGTTTCCAATTACACACTAGGGATCTTCAACTTAGAGGTTTGTTTGTGTTGCAGAGTTCGGAGTTCCGGCAAGGGTTTGGTCTTGAACTAATCCAGTATGAGTGGACCAACCCCACTGGTGGGCCTGACTGTGACTTCGACCTCAATGGCATAGCGCCAGGAAGTGAGTAGCTGTCATGTTTCAGGTCTCCTTTCCACATACATGTAGCTGCTCATGCATGAAAAAAGGTGTATTTGTATCTTGCTACTTTACCTTTGAATTATTAAATAATATTTGAATATTAAATTTGTATAATTGGAATATATACTCAAGTATTCAAATTATAAATCCAAGGATTTTTCTTTACCTTTCCAAAATATGACATGCATTCCTTGAACATTTATTTCAATCATGTGCAAGTATGAACAGACTGCTGTGATATCACATAAGTATTACTGTGCCAACTGAGTGTTGCAATATGAAATGAATTTCTGTTTAAAAAAGCATAAAATAAAAAAAAACACTGTTGTTTAATATCAGTAACAACAACAAAGAAAGGAAACCTTAAAAGGCATGATGGCACATTCAGTCAATAGCCTTGTTATTCTGCAGTGTGGTGTGATGGCACATTCAGTCAATAGTCTTGTTATTCTGCAGTGTGGTGTGATGGCACATTCAGTCAATAGCCTTGTTATTCTGCAGTGTAGTGTGATGGCACATTCAGTCAATAGCCTTGTTATTTTGCAGTGTGGTGTGATGGCACATTCAGTCAATAGCCTTGTTATTCTGCAGTGTGGCGTGATGGCACATTCAGTCAATAGCCTTGTTATTCTGCAGTGTGGCGTGATGGCACGTTCAGTGAGTTCCAGAACTCGTGGACAGACCAGCCTGTTATTCCTGGCTACATTTCTGGCGGAGCGGAGGCTAACTACGACAAGGAGATAGCAGGCATAACTGTGAGTGAACCCACTGTGTTGCAGTCAGTTGGGTAAAAAAATCCAGGGAAGAGATTATAAACAGATTGGTCATGATTGCAACAATAAAAACTTGAGTTACTCAGTTTTTATTGCTGCTCCCAATGAAATGCATCTTGCATATGTTCCTTTTCAATATGGCAATTAATTGAAATGTGTACTTTGATACATGCTTTTCAAACATATCTATGTAATTCTATTAGATGTGGTTTGTGAAAAGCATTTGATTATATAAACATTTGGTAGTATTAACAATTAAATCATGCACTCTATTGTATTTTGGATTATGCCTTGAGAAACAATTAGGACCAGTGTGCCATAGAATTTAATAAGATGTTATATATCACAAAATGTACCAATATGTAAAGAACAATTAACTATGTAGAAAATCATATAACTTTCAATATATTGAATGTAGTTTAAGATATACATGTGCCACTAGTATATATTTTCCTTTTATACTGGGGGATAACATTAATACTGTAAGAGAGATCAAAAGCTTTTACCTTGAGCTTTAACCTCTTGCACTGTTTAAGATAGTTACTTCTCTACAGTGGGCCTGGCAATACCAAAACATCAGAAACATAGCAGAGTATGATAGTATGTTTTTTGCTATTGTATCAATGACTTCAGTATCTGAATTTTGAGCAGACCTGTCTGCCTTCTATATTATTGCATGATATAAATGCATTCATGTTTGCAAGTGAATAAATTGAATGACATTGTTAAATAGTTTATGTCCACCAACAACAATAACCCCCTTCTCCGCCCTTTTGTCAGTAATGAACCCACCCATTATAAAGGCAAATCTTCTCTCATGTGTTAATGTATGTTTCAGTGCTATGTGTGTCAGAACTGTCCTGTAGAGCCATTTGATCCTGTGCGGGATGCTACTGGACAGGACACCAACTGTTACCGCTGTTCCAAGGAATGGGACCAAGGTAGATTGTTTGTTATGCACAGGAATATCATAATGTATTTGAAATGGTTATATTTTCATAGTGTCTATAAATTTTCAGACATTTTTAATGGGAATAATTTTGTGTATCAAAATTTTCGGGCAAAAAAAATTATTCAAAGTGTCCAACAACTTAGAGAAATACGGTATCAGTTATTGCCAAAACAATTACTGGATTACCTTGAAGGTAATTTGGATTGCCTCTAAGGTTCATTGGATTGCCTTCAATTTTATTGGGATTGCCTTCAAAGTTATTGGGATTGCCTCAATGTTATTGGGATTGCTTAGGAGATAATTGGGATTTACTCAAATATTATTGGGATTGCCTCATTTGTTTTTGGAAAACCTTGATGGTTAATTGGATTTCCCTAAAGGTTATCTGCATTGCCTCAAAGGTTAATGGGTTTGCCAAAAAGTTCATTGGATTACATTAAAGGTTATTGTACAATCTTTTTTCTTTTTAGGACATTATTTTTCATTGATGCAATGGGTAGAATAAATCACAAAAACACTATCCTGCCAATCTTTTATTTCCAATTTTTTATTTTTAAATGCCAAATAACCATGAGGATAAAAGACATTATTATCCAATATCTTAACGCTCATTTTCTGCCTTTAATTTGCAATCCAATTAAATACTGAGAGTGTATAACACTTTGTGTTGACAATAGACATTTCCTGTAGAAACCTCATGTAGTAAAGCTTTATCGTTAACATAAACTACTTTAAGGTAGATTTCAAAAATCCGTGCTTATTGTTTACACCTTACAAAGATGTTGCACATCATCAGACAATATTTGACACAGAAAACAATATATGAGCATGTGTGTTAATGCCTGTCTGCAGGAGTTTATGGATGGATGGATAGATGGATGGATGGATCGATCGTTGGTTGGAATGTTGGGTGGATGGCTGGGTGGATGGGTGGATAGATGGGTGGATGGGTGGATAGATGGGTGGATGGATGGGTGGATGGTTAGATGTATAGCCTTAGGGCAAAAGTTACAGACTTAGTTACATTTTGAATAGCATACTGTTAATAACTGTATATTAGAACTTAAATATCCTTCAATTTGTCCAGAAATTGAATGAGATGTCATTTATTGACGAAAATACGGTTCTAAAGTCCTCGTAAAACATGAGTTTGATGCCCTTTTATGACCAATGCTAGCCTACTTAAGGTTATTATTTTGAAGCAGTGCTCAGGATGAAAGAATGTGATAGAAGAACAATTAACAACAACTGAATCTCAGTCAAGTATTCATTAATTTAGATATAATTTCACTTAAGAATGTGTTGATTTTGGAATGCACTAAGTGTATTGTGGAATGTAACCTTTCAGAGTATCAGATAGCCAAGAGAGCATGCTACACAAGGACTAACTACCTCAACTTCATTGATAGTATCCGAGGTAATTGTGATTAACTTTCTTAAATTGTCCATGTGTTTGTGTCACAATTACTCAACTAAATATTGTGTTTGTCTTTGCATCTAAGTAGTTACAAATTAACTAATATGATTTATTAAAATTGACACATTTCAAAATGATGTGATCTGAACTTGTGAATGTCAATAAGTGTTTATATTTGAAGGAATACACAAATTGCTCATGGGAAGATACTGTGTTGTCCCTCCATCTGTGTATGAGTCAAATTTCTTTTTAGCTCGACTATTATATATGAAATATATATAGTGGAGCTATCCTACTCACCCCGGCATTGGCGTGAGAGTCTGCGTTAGCGTAAGCCTCTGCGTTAGTGTGCAAATGTTAAAGTTTTAGTACTACCCCAAATATTTTCTTTGTCCCTTGACATAATCCTTTCATATTTTGCATATTTATTTACCAACATGACCCCAACCTATAAACAAGAGCAGACAACTCTATCAAGCATTTTGTTATAATTATGGCCCCTTTTCCAATTAGAATATGCAGCAAATGTTAAAGTTTGCGGACTACCCCATTAATTTTCATTGTCCTCTGACATATTGCTTTTATATTTTGCATACTTGTTTACCAACATCATCTCAACCTATAATCAAAAGCAGACAACTCTATCAAACATTTTGTCATAATTATTGCCCCTTTTATACTTAGAATATGCATATTATTGATTAATCTATGTTAAAGTTTGCGTACTACCCCAAATATTTCCTAAATCCTTTGACATATTGCTTTTATATGTTGCATACGTGTTTACCAACATGACCCCAACCTATAAACAAGAGCAGACCACTGTATCAAGCATTTTGATATTATTATGGCCCCTTTTACACTTAGATAATTGAACATTTTGCTTAAATTGCCATAACTTCTTTATTTATGATCACATTTATTATTATTTTGACAAAACAACACTTACCTGAATACCACAATGGATTCCACCCAAACAATACCCCACACCCCTACCCAGAATCCCTTCCCCCCCCCAACCTCCCCCCCCCCCAATGTTTTTTAACCAGGTTTTTCGAAGGAAAAAAACTGGTTATTAGATTGGCGAATGGGGGTGGCGGGCGGGCAGAACAAGCTTGTCCGGGCCATAACTTTGTCGTTCATTGTGAAATTTTAAAATCATTTGGCACATTTGTTAACCATCATAAGACGGTGTGTCGCGCGAAAAAATTACGTCAATATCTCCAAGGTCAAGGTCACACTTTGAGTTCAAAGGTAAAAAATAGCCATAAATGAGCTTGTCTGGGCTATAACTATGTCATTCATTATGAGATTTTAAAATCATTTGGCACATTTGTTCACCATCATGGGACGGTGTGTCGCACGAAAGAATCATGTCAATATCTCCAATGTCAAGGTCGCCACGACTAAAAATAGATTTATTTTAAAACAAACTTACAAAGGGGGTTAATTGTGTTTGTTCATTTCAAAAGTTCAGTTTGAGTTGTCGCCCTTTATCAGATTTTTTTTCACAATGAAAACCTGGTTTTGTGACAATTTTGTCCCTTGTTTAAACATCATCTAATAAATTACCACACCCCACATTATACCCCCTCTCACCCCCCCACCCCCTACCCCCCACCCCCCCCACACAAAAATATTTTTTTTTACACATCATCTAATTAATTACCATACCCCACATTATACCCCCCCCCCCTCTTACCCCCCTACCCCCCCCTTTTTTAAATTTTTTTTTTCCTTTTTTTATTTTTGAAAGATCGTCTGATAAATTATTGAATATGAACAATTTCCTCATGATGGATTACGTTATACTGTCAAGTACTCGAATAGTCGAGCGCGCTGTCCTCTGACAGCTCTTGTTTAAGAACGTGACCAAATGGGCAGATTTTCTGTAAATTTTACCAAAATGTTCCTTGAGTGACCCTGTTTCAAGTTTGTTCAAATCGTTTTTGTCCAATGCATATATATGTCACCAACGCTTAAATTTGACCTATAAAAGGTCTTTATATTTGGTGAGAAAAATTGACTAGTGGTCCTCAACTAAATTTGTTGAAGTGATGCCCATGAAGTTGAAAATAGTGAAACCACAGGGTTCATATGATTTATATAGACTTACACTGCAAACATACTTTCAAATCTTTTCTTCAACGACATGTCCCACAAGTGAGCTATTAGGCATGTAACAATGTATGTTAATCCTTTGTGAATTTTACTCAAATTCTTTTTTTAAATTCAAATTTCAAATCATGTGTAACTTGTTCCACCTTTTATGCATGTAGGGAAAAATCACCTCTTAAAACCGTACACAGCAGTTTAGAACATTGCATGTTACATTGATTCATGAATTGTATCTGTCAAATTTGTTCAAATCATACTCATGCTTACAATGACCCCCACCTTAGTTAGTGGAAGGATACTTGTTTCTCTTTCTTTCAAAACCGCAAGGCCCAGAGGTTTGGTGTTTGTTAATAGTATGATGACCATCTACCAAATATATTAAAACTGTACTTCTGAGTTCTAAATTTACCTCAATTATGGGTAAATTGTTGTTCATGTAAAGAACTGTTAAAGTTTCATGTGAGCTACATAGGGACTACGGCCTTTTTATATCCCCAGTCCAGAACTCCGGATAAGGATTTAGTCTAAAGGGTATTTCACCCCCTGATATTTTTTGAAGGGTATTTTGCTCCTTTGTTTCAGCCATAAAGTGTATTTAGGAATATGTTGAGGTATTTTCCATTTCCATAGAATACTGACAAAGTAAATGGCGTGTTTAAACTAGAAATATTATTATTTGGTATTTATATTATTAATTGCAAACAGAATGAATTTAAAATGACGATATGAACAGACTTTCTTTGAAAATCTTCCCACAAGAGCCGCTGGTAGCTTTAAATGTCCCTTTTTTGATCCACAAACATGATGGGCCGCCATTTTTATTACAAGCTTATTTTGATTGACTTACTTTTAGTTCAGATGTTAACTTACACTAAAAACTAAACTGGATTATTGGTTAAACGGGATACGCACTTTAATCGATTTAAAATACTTACCAAGATTTGTATTGCGTTTTGTTACGTACTGGGCCGATTTTTAATGCGTTTTTAATGCCCCCGGTCGGGTGGAATATAGCAGTTGAACTGTTCGTCAGTCAGTATGTCAGTCTGTCTGTCCGTCCGGAAAAAAAACCTTTAACGTTTGCCATAACTTTTGCAATATTGAAGATAGCAACTTGATATTTGGCATGCATGTGTATCTCATGGAGCTGCACATTTTGAGTGGTGGAAGTTCAAGGTCAAAGTTAAAAAAACAACAGAAAATTGTTTATTTCAAAGCGGCGCAGTAAGGGGCATTGTGTTTCTGACGAACACATCTCTTGTTTATTTTTACAATGCGTTAATACGCAGCTACGCCTCTTATCTGGAGCTCTGCCCCAGTCTATACTGGGGAACTTATTGTTTTTGCCCTATCTGTTTGTTTGTTGGTTTGTTTGTTTGCGTCAAACTTTAAAATTAGCTATAACGTTTGCAAGATAGCATCTTGATATTTTGCATGCATGTGTATCTCATGGAGCTGCACATTTTGAGTGGTGAAATGTCAAGGTCATCCTTCAAGGTCAAAGGTCAAATATATGGGGGGGCATAGTGTTTTGCAAAAACACATCTATTTATAAGGTTCTATATGTGTGAACATATTAATATTTTCAATCTTATGGTGGAAAAAGAGGATTTAAACCACATTATATTTTTATATAAAAATGTATTTTAGAAATCGATGAGCCGTTCATTGGGTGTCGTCAGAGTGTGGACCAGTACTCACGTACCAGAAACTACTGCTTCTGTGACACAGATCTGTGCAACTGGGCAACAAGATTCACGTGGAGCAAAGTCACACTGTGCCTTGTAGGGCTGGTCTCATTGCTTCATAGGCTGCTGATATAAATATTTGTATAGTCATAGTGGTGTAAAGGATTGTTTGTTTGCCTTGCACCCGAGCAAACAGATTCTAGAGTGTCTCTTTAATCTACTAAATAAATTGTTTTAATCTAAATACTTTGTACACTCAAATATTTGATACATATCATTCATCATTTGTATGCTTTATTACATGTGTGGATTTCATCTTAATGCGTTGCATACTCAAGGATTTTATACATATCATTCATCATTTATTTGCTTTGTTCATTGTATTCATTGATTTTATGCAATGCGTTCATTATTTTGTATGCTTTTATTTTGTAAATATTTGTTGAAATAATGGTTGTGTTTTTGTCTTATTGTCACATAAATTGTGTACAATCAGTTTTAAAAATATATTCTGTAGTGTTCTATATTTTTAAAAATGCTGCAATTTTAATATTCAATTTGCTGTTTTCATATTTATAACATCTTATGCAAACTTCAACTTTATTCAAACCATGCGTAAGACAATATCCGACCTGGTTCTTCTTTTAAAAGTCAATAGAAAATGCTTTTAAAAAGTTTATTTGTATCATGACAATGTTCACAATGCTTAACAATTCTAAATATAATAAAAGAAAAATGAATTTTATCCTGTTCTTTTAAAACACTGTTAAAATTTCATATAAAAGTAAAGAAAGCTTTTTTTTATTACAAGTTATTTTAAACAGCAATATAAAACACTGGCACTGTTTCTGTAAACACAAGATGAAAATATGAATTGGCAATTAAAAAAAAACACATCACGACAAGTAAGACTAGTACCCGACCTGTTTACCCAAAATAAAAATATTAATTGACAATGGAAGAAACATGAGGAAAGTTACATGAGTACTAGTTCTGTTTACACAAGATTAAAATATAAATTGACAAAAAATATCACGACAAATTACAATATAACACTAGTGCAATATTTGACTGTTTTTTTAGCTTGACTATTATATATGAAATATATAAAGTGGACCTATCCTACTCACGTTGGCGTGTGCGTGAGCATTTAAATGTTAAAGTTTGTGTACCACCTCAAATATTTTGTCCCTTGACATATTGCTTTTATATTTTGCATACTTCTTATCCAACATGTCCCCCAATCTATAAAAAAGAGCAGACAACTGTATCAAGCATTTTGTAAGAATTATGGCCCTTTTTTCACTTAGAATATGCATATTTTTGATAAATATATGTTAACGTTTGTGTACCACCTAAAATATTTTCTATGTCCGTTGACATATTGCTTTCATATTTTGCATACTTCTTGACCAACATGACTCCAATCTATAAACAAGTGCAGACAACTGTATCAAGCATTTTGTAAGAATTATGCTCCCCTTTTATACTTAGAAAATTGAAATTTTGGTAAAGTTTTGTGTTTAGGTTCACTTTATTCCTAAAGTATCAAAGCTATTGCTTTCATACTTGCAACACTTACTATCATAAAAGGACTGTGCAGGAAAATTTATGTAAACCTGACTGGCATGTTGACAGAATAATGGCCCCTTTTATACTTAAATAATTGAACATTTTGTTTAGTTTTGTGTTTTGGTCCATTTTACTCCTACAGTATCATAGCTATTGCTTTCAAACTTGGGAAGCTAGCTAACCTTCGTATGGGGACTGTACAGGGCAAGTTGCATACCTCTGGTTGGCTTTTTAAAGGAATTATGGCCTTTTTTGTCTTAGTAACTTTGAATATTTTGTTTAATTTTGTGTTTAGGTCCACTTTACTTCTATGGAATCAAGGCTATTGCTTTCAGACTTCAAATACTTTCTTACTATCATGAGGGTACTGTACCTGGCAAGTTGAATTTGACCTTGACCTTTGAATGACCTTGACTCTCAATGTCAAATTAATTAATTGTGCTTAAATTGCCATAACTTCTTTATTTATGATCAGATTTGATTCATACTTTTACAAAACAACACTTACCTGTCATACCACAATGGAGACCACCCAAACCATTCCCCACGCTCCACCCCAGAATCCCCCCCCCCCAAAAAAAAAACAAAATTCTTGTTTTTTCTTATTTTTGAAAGATCACCCACCCACATTATACCCCCCTCTCCATCCCCACCCCAACCCTTACCTGTCCCCCCCCCCCCCACCAAAGAGATTTTTTATTTTTTGAAACATGGTAAAAAAAACAAACAACAAAGATTTATTTTATTTTATTTTTGAAGGACCGTCAAACCATCCCACCCAAGCTATTGCTATCAAACTTGAAATAAAATCTTATTAGTTTGTTTTATGTCTTTACAAAATATAACTGAACTCAGAATCGTCTATAAAGTACAACTTCTTTAAAACATAAGCGATCAAAATGTTTCAAATATGGTCCTCTTCCACTTAGAAAATGACTATATTACCTTGACCTTATTGAATATGAACAATTTCCCCATGATGGCTTACGTTATACTGTCAAGCACTCGAATAGCTCTTGTTATGCCCCTGGTAGGGGATATATAGAAGTTGAACTGTGTGTCCGCCTGGCATTCGGTTTTAAAAGCTTTTTCCGAAATACTTGTGTGCGAATCTACCTACAAGTTTTACTTTCTTTACAATTTACACTTACAGTTTTCCGGACTTTTATCCTAAATGCTTGCAGAGATTAACCTGATATTTGGTGTTTGATTACATTACTCACAGATCATGTTCGAGGTTCTTTCCTGTCCATTGATATTTGGTGTATGATTCTACCTACATTACTCACAGATCATGTTCCAGGTTCATTCCTGTCCATTGATATTTGGTGTTTGATTCTACCTACATTACTCACAGATCATGTTCGAGGTTCATTCCTTGTGTGATTCTACCTACATTACTCACAGATCATGTTCGAGGTTCATTCCTTGTGTGATTCTACCTACATTACTCACAGATCATGTTCGAGGTTCGTTCCTTGTGTGATTCTACCTACATTACTCACAGATCATGTTCGAGGTTCATTCCTGGTGTGATTCTACCTACATTACTCACAGATCATGTTCGAGGTTCATTCCTGGTGTGATTCTACCTACATTACTCACAGATCATGTTCCAGGTTCATTCCTGGTTTGATTCTACCTACATTACAGATCATGGTCGAGGTTCATTCCTGGTGTGATTCTACCTACATTACTTAGAGATCATGTTCGATGTTCATTCCAGGTAGGATTCTACCTACATTACTCACAGATCATGTTCGAGGTTCATTCCTTGTGTGATTCTACCTACATTACTCACAGATCATGTTCGAGGTTCATTCCTGGTGTGATTCTACCTACATTACTCACAGATCATGTTGGAGGTTCATTCCTGGTGTGATTCTACCTACATTACTCACAGATCATGTTCGAGGTTCATTCTTGGTGTGATTCTACCTACATTACTCACAGATCATGTTTGAGGTTCATTCCTGGTGTGATTCTACCTACATTACCCACAGATCATGTTCGTGGGTCATTCCTGGAGTGATTCTACCTACATTACTCACAGATCATGTTCGAGGTTCATTCCTTCATTCCTGTCCATTGATTTTTGACAAAGTTACAAGCCTTAAACCTAAAAATTACTCTTAAATACGGTTTACACAGTTCCAGAATGTTTGCTTTCATATACATGTACTTACCTAATTTTGGGTGAGTGAGTCTACCTGTAGGGCGCCTTTTGTTTCACAAACACAGCTCTTATTTTAATGCATTAATTTATAATACATCCTTAAAAGAAATTTATTTTTTGTTCAATAATAATCCAACTCATAATACATATTCCTTTACTTAAATTTATAAAGTTTGATTTGTATTGACCAATATTTACATAATAATAAGCAATATTATGTAAATAATTACAGGTTCTCGTGTTGTTTATAATATTCCCTTACTGTACATTATTCCTGTTTTTCGTCACATCATCACTAACTTGTAGAATTGTTAATTTATATTGTTATTTGTATACACAGTTGATGTCATATAATGTCATGTATTTATCATTTTTCACATTCCAACAAGTAATTTGCTAAAAAAAAATGTGTTGTTTTTGCAACTAAAAACTATGTTATTGATTAAAAGGATGATATTTATGCCTCCCTGCAAAGAAGAGGCGGTATTATGTTTTGCTGAATGTTGGTGTGTCTGTCAGTAGACCAGTTCTTTTCTTATCAATAACTCGTTAATGATTTGACCAATGGGCGTGATACTTCACATGTGAATTGGCGTTTCACAGTAGATGACCCCTACTGCATTGGGGTCACTAGGTCGCTTGATAATTTACATGTGCATTGGCCTTGGACAGTAGATGACCTGTATTGAAATTGGGGTCACAAGATCAAGGTCACTATAACTAGAAATGTGAAAATTGTTTCCGACTAATAACTCGTCAACGAATTGACCAATTTGCTTGATACTTCAAATATGCATTGGACTTAGACAGTAGATAATCCCTATTGAAATTGGGGTCACAAGGTCAAGGTCCCTGTCACAATAAGTGTGAAAATCATTTCCGATCAATAACTTGTCAACGAATTGAACAATTGGCTTGATACTCCCCATGTACATTGGCCTTGGACAGTAGATGACCCCTATTGAAATTGGGGTTACTAGGTCAAGGTCACTGTCACATGAGTGTGAAAATCGTTTCTGATAAAAAAAATATTGAAATTAGAGTCACTAGTTTTAAGCCCTGTTGGGGGAGGGGGCATATGGCTCCGACTCTGGACTGAGAGAATGAAAATCAGACGCATGGGCTTAACCCTGCATTTTAGATGAAAGTGTAGATTTTAATTATTAAACTCTTGTCATGTGATAATATAAGACATTTCATAATTTAGACAACTGAGCCAGTGTTCGCCAACCGATATTAGACTTTTACATGGGATTAATTAGATGTTCTTCAGATTTTGTGCATGTAGAAAATATCAAATGAAATAAAAACATTTTTATCTTTTGCGCATAGAGTCAATTATGCTATTACCCTAGTTTTGTTGCATTTTGGTTGCACCTATATTTTTAATGAAAGACAGCTTATTTTTTTGTTAAACGGTTAGTATTACAAAATGGAAGCATGATGCTGTATGTTTGAATCTTAAAACATAAATGCCATTTTCCCCTAGCTGCTGAAAATCAGCATGCTACAAACATTATGCCCATTTATTTCATTTACGGGTCTTTACATCTAAAATGTTTAAAATGTATGAATATTGTCGTTGGATTGGTGGTACAGAGTAACTACAAAATGAAGTGCACACAAATGACAAAGCAAATATCTTACTGATTATGCCCCCCTTCAAAGAAGAGGGGTTATATTGCTTTGCTCATGTCGGTCTGTCAGTCCGTCCACCAGGTGGTTGTCAGACGATAACTCAAGAACGCTTAGGCCTAGGATCATGAAACTTCATAGGTACATTGATCATGACTCACAGATGACCCCTATTGATTTTGAGGTCACTAGGTCAAAGGTCAAGGTCACTGTGACCCGAAATAGTAAAATGGTTTCCGGATGATAATTCAAGAACGCTTATGCCTAGGATCATGAAACTTCATAGGTAGATTGATCATGACTAGCAGATGACCCCTATTGATTTTCAGGTCACTAGGTCAAAGGTCAAGGTCACGGTGACCCGAAATAGTAAAATGGTTTCCGGATGATAATTCAAGAACCCTTATGTCTAGGATCATGAAACTTGATAGGTAGATTGATCATGACTAGCAGATGACCCCTATTGATTTTCAGGTCACTAGGTCAAAGGTCAAGGTCACAGTGACCCGAAATAGTAAAATGGTTTCCGGATGATAACTCAAGAATGCTTATGCCTAGGATCATGAAACTTGATAGGTACATTGATCATGACTGGCAGATGACCCCTATTGATTTTCAGGTCACTAGTTCAAAGGTCAAGGTCACAGTGACCCGAAATAGTAAAATGGTTTCCTGATGATAACTCAGGAAAGCTTATGGCTAGGATCATGAAACTTCATAGGTACATTGATCATGACTCGCAGATGACCCCTATTGATTTTCAGGTCACTAGGTCAAAGGTCAAGGTCACAGTGACAAAAACATATTTACAAAATGGCTGTCACTACAACTTAGAGCCCATATGGGGGGCATGCATGTTTTACAAACAGCCCTTGTTCCCCTAAACTCCTGTTGTTTAATGGTCTAAAGATTGTGGCTGCGATTGGTCAGGTAAGATTGTTTTCTAAGATTGATGAAAATAGGCTTCCACTTATAAATGCCAACAGTATGGCAGGACTGGTTCAAAATATATTCTCCGCCCTTAGTTTGTCAAACATTAGTAACATTAGACACATGTCATGGGTAGTTTTTAACAATCATAAACAAAAAAAAGGTAAACAGAGTGTCAGACAATTGAAGTTAGAAAACATTATTGGCAAGATATAAATTGATTGTGATTGGCATGAATGTTTTATGTATATGGGCATAATAATTATTTTTTATTGAGCACTTTTTACACGCTGCAAACAATATTGAAATTGATATCAAAATATGTTTATTTCACTTCCTAGCTAATTTGTTTTAGCCCAAAATCCTTAGAACTACTGATGAATTATTGCGGCCTTATAGATGTTGAGAGATAGGTCTTGAATACTTTTAGTAAAATAATAATCAATTAGTTAATGGTTAATGGAATAATTGATAAAGTTATTGGCACAGAGTGGAAAGATATACGATCAGGGAAATGGCGTTATGGTTGACAGTTTTGAAACATAATCTATAATATTTAAATAATTGAATATTTGTTACTGATTGCTGATGCTTTTAGCTCACCTGTCACGAAGTGACATGGTGAGCTTATGTGACCGTGTGATGTCCGGCGTCCGTTGTGTGTGCGTCCGTCAACAATTTGTTTGTGTAGACAGTAGATGGCACAGTTTTCATCCAATCTTTATGAAATTTTGTCAGAATGTTTATCTTGAAGAAATTCTGGGTAGGGATTGTATTTGGGTCATCTGGGGTCAAAAACTAGGTCACTAGGTAAAAAAGTAGGTCACATATTAGGTCAAATAATAGAAAAACCTTGTGTAGACAATAGAGGTCGCAGTTTTCATCCAATCTTTATGAAATTTGGCCAGAATGTTTATCTTGATGAAATCTGGGTTGGGATTGTATTCGGGTCATCTGGGGTCAAAAACTAGGTCACTAGGTCAAAAACTAGGTCAAATAATTGAAAAACCTTGTGTAGACAGTAGAGGTCACAGTTTTCATCCAATCTTTATGAAATTCGGTCAGAATGTTTATCTTGATGAAATCTGGGTTGGGATTGTATTTGGGTTATCAGGGGTCAAAAACTAGGTCACTAGGTAAAAAACTAGGTCTAATAATAGAAAAACCTTGTGTAGACAATAGAGGTCGCAGTTTCCTTCCAATCTTTATGAAATTTGGTCAGAATGTTAATCTAATGAAATCTGTGTTGTATTTGGGTCATCTGAGGCCAAAAACTAGGTCACTAGGTCAAATAATAGAAAAACCTTCAACAATTTATTTGTGTAGACAGTTGAGGTCACAGTTTTCACCCAATCTTTATGAAATTTAGTCAGAATGTTTATCTTGATGAAATCTGGCTTGGGATTGTATTTGGTTAGTCAGGTGAGCGATTCAGGGCCTTCATGGCCCTCTTCTTTATGTAAAGCATCTATTTGTTCTTTAGACCGTGATTATAGCATAAATAATTAATGTTCATTTCACGAATCAGTGGTTAAACAACCCCGTTTTTAACATTGCCACCTAAAAAACAATTCCAGGGTTGTTTTTTTTTTCAACTAAAATAATTACATTGAAAACATACGCACAACTTTTTTTTGTATATACAAAAGTAACAAATTATCATATTAGAAATGCAGTTAACTTAAAAAATATGCTAGGTTCTGATGTCTGTAAATAAAAAGTTTTTGAAAATTTTAACTGTATACAGGAAAATGCTTAATTAACCATTCATAACACTTTATGATTCATTTGCCCATTAAAGTCGCTTGACATATTTCAAACTTACTTTATATTGCCCCAATGGGAGCTATTACGCTTGCTTCATAAATTAGAAATGAGGTTAACCTTTAGAACAGATAACTATAAATACAGCTTTAATGCTGATGTATTCACAATAAATGTTATTCTTGTATTACCTTTTATGAATATGGTAGAAAGCTAGGGATGTTGACAGTAGGCCTACACCTTACGTTTATGTACATTTACATACTTATTTCGCATCAAGAATGATATTGTCTTGTTACGCAGACATTTATTTAGTCGATTAAGTTTTAAAAAAATCAAATGTTAAATCATATAAATACAAAAACGCGAAAACGAATTGTAGTATATGTACACACCATGAGGACTGCGTGTATCTCGTGTGATACTGTCACAGTAAAAAGACGTTGCCATGGGTGGCACGCGAGCGGTAAGCTGGTAAAGTCAGAGTTACAAATCAAGGGTGTTGACGGCAAATGCAAATAAAACAGAAAACTGCGATACTGTTTTAATATCTTTACTTATAACTCGTCTCATAATGTTGAAATGATTAAAATAGCGACATGTTACAAATCATAGCGACAAGTTTTTAACGGATTGTTTCAATAATCATAGCACAACTTTTCACGCATAACAAGTTCTGTTCATTTCGTACAAATATCTGGCTTTTTTGTTTGGCGACACTCCTTGATGGTTCGGTCTTGAAGAACAGTCATCATTCCTGTTCCTACGCATTGTAATCAGCGTCTTAATTGGTCGCGTGTTCAGCTCATTAAAGACATTAAAGAAAATCAAACATCAAACAAAGTGTGTCATTTTAGATGCATTGTGTAATGCCGACACCAATTTAAGTTTAAGTAAAGTCGGAGTCGAATCATGTTTAGTCACGCGTATTAGCTATCAGTCCTAAACACAGTAATATTTCACGCCTCGGTGATCGCGCTTTTGTTTAAACGACAGGTTGGCAATTAAGCCTAAAACAACAATACGTCACGCCTCGGTGAATGCGCTTTTGTTTATTCGGCGGGGGTCGATTAAGCCCCCATGTTGGGAAGTATCCGGATTAACGAGACATAATTACAGCAAAATACACAGATCGGTGTCGCGAAATATATTTCCGGATCCGGAACGCGAGATTCCAGACTTAACGAGGGAAAATACTGCATAATAAATCCGTTCCCCTTGACTTTCGTCCGGATCGCGAGTGTTCCGGACTATCGAATTCCGGACAAACGCAGGTTCACTGTACTGTGCTATTACTTTATTATCCATGATCGACGGTAGAAGCACATTGGCACAGGTCAGGTGTAGTTTTAAATAATCGCTAAGTTGGCCGTGGCTTAATAAATAAGTTGTCCACCTAGTGATTGAGGGGGGGGGGGGGCGGTCACGAGATTGATCCCCACTTGGGGAACGGTCTCTTGATCTTCCCCAAAGACACCAAGTACTGGTTATAGGACCAGGAAACGGACTCAAGATGGTTTCTATAAACATGAGGCTTTTGATGCAATTGAGCTGAAATAAATAGGTTTAAACTAAACTAACAATCACTAAAATATTCAAGGTAACATTCTGGCCAGATGAAAGCTTTAAATGTGTTTGGAAGAAATTTCAACTTATTTGTACAAGATTTTTGTGGTTTTGTTCTTCGGCTTTTGATTGATTCTGTTTTTAACAAAATGGAATAAAAATAGATGTTTAATATTGATATATTTGTAGAGCAACTGATGAATTTGTTGTTGCTTGAAGTTGTTGTTTTTAGAACAAAGATATTTTTTAATTTTATAGAACTTACTGTATGCATGTTTTCATCCTTTGTAGTATCTAGACTTTTAAGTACAAATTCATTACATTTTGTTAACGGTGCAATTAATGAGAAGTCCAAGAGGAGAACAAATTGTGTCGACTAATTTTTGACAACCCACATGTGCACAACTGAGTAACAAATGTCTTAAATTGACATACAAAGAAACACCTTAAACTTAACAATAAGATTTACATAAAAAAAAACGTCACATACTTTTTAATTAAACAGTATTCATTGGACGTGAATTGCGTTATGCTCGTCATTTTGGCAAATATAAGGCTCTATACCAGATTAAGTAGCTTCAAGTTCAACCCTTAGTGCATTTTTGGGACAAATATATGGCTCTGCATTAAATACATTAGCTTAGAGATCAACCACAGTGCTAGCGTTAGGCAATTGTTTGGCTCTATTTTATATAAATGCAAATAATAACTTTTTTGCAGTTTATTTTTTTTTACGTCAATATTCATACATAATAACATTTTCAGTTTCTTTGCTTCAATGTGTTAAGATTGACTTTGTGAACTAAATTAAAAATGAACTTTGTTATTATTACGTTACTGCCTGTCATTCTTTTAAGATATTAGTAGTGAATATGTAATGCCATTAGACGTTGTTTACATACATTAAAAGGTTATGTATTATATTATGTTTTTAATTGTAAATTAAAGGGATTCTCTGATGGTATTCATAAGCTTTAGATATTTTTAAAAAAAATGTTTCTTTAGGAATGTAGTTTAAAAATCTTATCAAATGCCAATTTGTCTACAATATGAAATTACGACACTGTTTGAATTTGGTTGTTTTGTGAAGTTTATAAGCTTCAGTTAAATGGAGTTTTTATATGCTTATAGGCATACACTAATTTTGTATTTTAAAATAAATGGATATATATGTATGGAACATTCAATTAAAAAAATATTTCTTCGCTTTTCAGTTTTATTTATTAAGTGTATATATATGTAGTACATATTTTAGAGGATTTTACAGCACCAACACGAATGAGTTGGGCTTCATTGCATATATGTACAGAAAAAGAAATATTGGTAGCAGCGGTAAGGGTGTCATACACTAAAAGCCACTCGCCTGGTATGGTTACCAGCTTACAACGTCAAGTTGCCCATACATACCTTGTCGTCCTTAATAACTGTCACAGCTGTTTAGTACATTTATTGTGATCCATTTAGATATTGGCCTTTTTATGTCCCCTACCACTATAGTGGGGGACATATCGCAAACTTAAACATTTGCCATAACTTTTACAATATTGAAGATAGCAAATTCATATTTGGCATGCATCTGTATCTCATGGAGCTGCACATTTTGAGTGGTGAAAGGTCAAGGTCATCCTTTAAGGTCAAAGGTCAAATATATGGGTCAAAATCGCTCATTTAATGTACAATTTTGCAATATTGAAGATAGCAACTTCATCTTTGGCATGCATGTGTATCTCATGGAGCTGCACATTTTGAGTGGTCAAAGGTCAAGGTCATCATTCAAGGTCAAAGGTCAAATATATGCTTGCTGTATATTATTTGTGCATACTTGGAGCCATATGTATTATGCCTCCTTCGAAGCAGAGGGGGTATATTGTTTTGCACATGTCGGTCGGTTGGTCCTTCGTTCTGTCCACCGAATGGTTTCTGGATGATAACTCAAGAACGCTTACGCCTGGGATCATGAAACTTCATAGGTACATTGATCATGACTCGCAGATGACCCCTATTGATTTTCAGGTCGTTAGGTCAAAGGTCAAGGTCACGGTGACTAGAACCAGTAAAATGGTGTCGGATGATAATTCAAGAACGCTTACGCCTCGGATCATGAAACTTCATAGGTACATTGATCATGACTTGCAGATGACCCCTATCGATTTTTAGGTCACTAGGTCAAAGGTCAAGGTGACTCGACACAGAAAAATGGTTTCCGGATGATAACTCAAGAACGCTTACGCCTAGGATCATGAAACTTCAAAGGTACATCGATCATGACTCGCAGATGACCCATATTGATTTCAGGCCACTAGGTCAAAGGTCAAGGTCACTGTGACTCGACACAGTTAAATGGTTTCTGGATGATAACTAAAGAAAGATTACGCCTAGGAACATGAAACTTCATAGGATCATTGATCATGACTGGCAGATGACCCCTATTGATTTTCAGGTCACTAGGTCAAAGGTCAAGGTCACAGTGACAAAAAACGTATTCACACATTGGCTGCCACTACAACTGACAGCCCATATGGGGGGGCATGCATGTTTTACAAACAGCCCTTGTTAACATAAAAACATGACATTGTACATGTATCTATTGTTTTGTCGTTTTGATAGATAATAAAGTTGAATCAAATGAACAGTATTTTTTGTATATCATCAACTTAAAGTATGACGCTCATAAGAAAAACCACGTCAACAGGGAAAACGAATTAATATGTAAATTGTGTTGTCAACCACGAACACGTAGTAGCTTGAAATTTATCTTGTTGGCGTTGTGTTTTTTTAATCTTTAAAAGATACTTAAATATGTTTATGCGGGTACAACTTTGGTCAATGAGCCAAACAATCGTTCACCTGAATATATGTATCGATTTTAATAATTAACCTGATGTTTTATGAACGAACATATTAATTAAAAAATTACTACAAATACTATTTATTGACGATCCAATTTGTGAAGAGCTCGATATAATTGTCACAAACTACGACTATATCTCCTTGCTTAACCCTTTTATGCCCAGTGGACTCTCCCATCCATGTAAATTGGATCAATTTATTTCCAAAATTAGGGATGTCTAGTATATTTATTTCAATATTTAGAGTATTACTTACTACAATTCCTTTAAGCAAACAGCGTATACCCAGATGAGACGCCGCATCATGCGGCGTCTCATCTGGGTCTACGCTGTTTGCAATGTCCTTTTTTCAGGACGCTAGGCATGAATGGGTTAAAACCGGCAGAGCAATTTTTGTCATTCATCGGGAATTTGTAACTGAACCATAAAGGTTTTCTCTGAGGAGACATCTTGCCGCGTGAAACTGCTGTCTCAATACCTCAAATATCAAGTTCTAGATGTCAATTAATGCTTAATAAAGCTTCGTCAATACTGACGTTGTTTTAAATTAATTTACCGAAAATGATAAACCCGCGGAGATTGTGTGTTTCATGTCAAACCTTCAAAAGCTTAAAGGTCAAGGTCACACTTATTTGTCACGGTTATGACTCTATGACTTTGCAAATAATTTGCATCAAATGTTTACAAACTGTCGATTCCAACATATAACTTCGTTATTCGTCATACAATTATAAAATCACTTGCTTATTATATTCATAATGTTGACACATCTACGCACTTCACCCACCGTTCAGGTATCGCGATAAATATACTAATGCATCCTTACTGTATGGAAAAATACGCTAATTAAAAGGTATTATAAAAAGTGATTGTTCCTTAATCAATGCATGTATTGAAGCATTCTTTTTCCATGCAGGTATTAAATAGCATTACTGTAATAGTTATTGAATCTTTAAGTGAAAGAAAAAGGAGACAACAAGGCAAGCCTTCAGTGGAATTCGCACTCACACCTTAACAAATATTATGCTTTAATAATGCAAGTTACTACATATAGGTCTCGTTATCTATCATGCGCATGCAAGGATGAGGTACTACACATAGGTCTCGTTATCTATCATGCGCATGCAAGGATGAGGTACTTATTTTACATCTCCAGCTTTTTCAAATTTGCATTTCGTTAGTTATAAGATAACTTCTACTTCTGATTTTCCAAAACCTTCTAAGTGTTCTTGTGGACAAGTGTTCTTACATAAAAAAAAACATTGAGATGCTATAGATATGAGACATATGTGTCAAGTAGCCTTTTGTTTATAATTACTTTACAATATCACATTTATTCTGAAATATAATCGGTGTAGTGTATCATCTGTCCATTTATGCCTATTTAATTCGTTTTAAGAAAATGACATTTTCTTTAGTGTATTGTCAACATTGACAAAGAAGAAGACAAAGAACTTGTTCCCTTATCATATTTTATTTTGCCCTGAAAATGTATGATTTCATGCACAAGTTCAAAACTGTGCTCTTTTATCACTAATCAGGAACAAGAAATATCTTCAAAAAGATAATTGGCGTGTATTTTCTGTACCACCTATCGTAAAAAACGTTCTGTTACAGTAAAACGTTTGTGGGTTATAACATTACGTCTCAGCAGATATATTCAAAACTTGACATGCTCTTTAATTACACCATGCTCTTTAATTGCACATGTATATCATACCAAGCTTTATATTTCGTTGTTTCCTTTCCTAAGTTAATGATGTTATGAGGACGGACGTGAATTCGCATGCCCATGTGCATGAACATTTGGTTTTTCTCTATTGATTCTTGTATTTTTTTTCTCAAATTCAATAAGCTTTGGCATGTGTGTTCGTTTAGTACGTCAATAAGTTCATGATGATTCTCGAAAGTAGGTATGAGCACATAGCCGGACCCGTGTCGTATAAGCATTTAGTTCGCTCATGAACACATGGTAAGGTTAACTAAATCTCCGCGATATGAACTTATATGTGTTGAAAACTGCAAACAATATCCAACAAATGAATGAATTATCAAACATAGTATGTGCACTGATGTGGCTCTGTAATTATTGGTTGAAAAGTTTATTAAATATGCAAATTGAGTAGGCACGCAGTAGAGCGAGTTTCAAAGAGCTTGTGAGAATCTATGCTGCTTATATACCATGCTCGCTATAACGTTTATAAATGGCAAGTTCGAAATAATTCGTTATCTTTACACTCATGATCGCGTTAAACGTTAATTATAAACGTTTTCATTCGCAATTTATTTACAGAATCACGACAAACGTCAAATACAATACAGAAAATACATAGTTTTTTCATTGATCTATAAACATATAATGAATTGAATATAACTTATTTAAATTAACGCTTTTTTAACTATTATTAAATCTTTTCCCTAAAATATGCTTATCTATTTATAGGTGGCAATGTTCTAATTATTGATCTTACACGACCGAGAGACACTAGGTACGCCTCTACAAAGAGAGCTGTTGGGAATCGTGAATGCGTTCAATGTATTCTGTCTATTTGGAAGTGCTGTGTGGTCAGTGTTTAATAAAGCTTTCTATCAAATCGACCAAAGCCAAAGTTTATTTAATTCATTGGAACCTACTGGTGGGAAATTTCTTTTGAATTCTATTGGCTGTCCATGAAGGTCCTGAAAGGTCAAATGTGACGTTAAACAGCTATGTCGAAAAAATGATATTTAATTAAGTTACAGTGTATTCGATTCATTGTATTACGATTCATGATAAGTCAAAGAACGTTATATTTATCTAAGAAACTTAGCTGTTTAAGTCTTATAAAAACTAAGCCGACAATTTTTCTTATGACATTTATAGATTGAAAGACACTCAATATTTCGACATACGTTTCGAACTGTTGTTTTTTCATTTAACCGCATGCATGCTGCTAGTTTTTTACAGGTGAAGATCTTTTGTGAACCCTCTAAGGAGAATTGTCAATACTCCTATTCTAATCTAAAAGAAAAACTACCCCCGTCAATTTTATAGAATAAGCGATGTCCACGTGACGATTTTATATGATTTATTCTACAACAACACAAACACTATTTATATATATATAATACATGTAAAGAACGCACATATTTTAATCTCACTGTCTATACAACGTCGTAATACAAACCATCATTACTCAGTTATATGGTTATTTCAGTCAAAATAAGGCATTCACTATTTGCAGTACCGGTTTTCGAGACGATTGCAAATAGGGAATCTCTCAAACAAGTACATATAGCAAACGACAAAGCTCCTGAACTTGTTTACCCATAAACAAAAGCAGCAGAATATACATTAAAACAAATGCTCTTGCTTTAAAATAAGAACAATACTTAACACAGCAATTACTATGAAAATCTATGCCGTATAAATTCTAATAGCAAAATATATAATAAGAGAAAACTACACATAGGTATCACATATTATATTTAGAGGTAAAACATCATTCCTTTTACTCGATCTACCTCAGCGCTAGACCATTTGTTGTAGTATGCCATGGTCATGTATTGTCGTTTTTATTAATGTATATCTATTTAGGTTTTAGTAGTAAATATGTTCAATTTTGAAACGAATATTTTATTAATTATACCCTGTGGTATTTTCAGTTGAAGAATTTTAAATTTCATAAGTGACCGTGTTATTTATTATTAACAATAATAATATAAACAACAATACAAAATATATATATTAATAAAAATAATTTCTTCAAAAAACTTCAAGTAAGTCGTAGCAGTAAGATCGTAAAGTGGTCCTCTGTATTTTGTGCAAATCATTCCAAAGAATTCGAACACTTTTATATAAATGTGTTACTATATGGCAAATTAATTTCTAAATCTGGTTTGTAACATCAGATAGTAGCCCTGTTTAAAGTGTGTTCAACACCATGTCTCTGCGGTCAAAACCAGCCACGTAACAGAGGTAAAAGTGACATACAGCGGAACAACTAAAAAAACAACATTGGAACAACAATGATTAGATATATAATATAGTTGTCTTCTACCAAGTTTGATAGCATCATACCCTTGATATCTTAATTGCCAACGCTTAGATGAAAAATGTTTTATATAAACGTTTTGAGAAAACAATCTTCTTTAATTAAACCAAAAGTACCTATCTGATTTAATAATAATTAATTATTTAGCATAAAATAGTGGTCCTCTCCAAAAATCACATTCCCAGCAACAATATTGGTCATGCCTTGGGTTGTCAACTATTTGATCATGATTCATAAATTAAAAAAGCCGAATAACTATTCTCTGAAACTGTATGATTAAGACCTTTGATATTTGTTACCTGGTTCTATATAGTCATACTCAAATATATGTTTCCAAAATCTTGTCATGCATCTCGGGTTAAAACTGTCTCGCTGCCAGAAATATCAAAGGGTACGTGTAGACTTATTCAGGAAAATGCGCGAAAACAATCTTCTAACCAAAGATACCAAATTTTGTATATTCGGTGTATAGCGCCATTAAAAATATATATTGCAAAAGTGTAAATGTTGTTATAGGAGACGAAAAGCAGTGCCTTCCCCAGGAATTTGTTCAGGCGCCCCGGGGGTGGGTTCGGGAGGGGATGTCCCCTACCGACGTTGATTTTTTGTTTAATTTAACGTGTCAATTCACGTTCTGTGGTGCGTTATAACTCAAAGAAAAACAGCGTCAAAAGACGTCATTTGGTGCGCTATGACTCTTCAAAAAAAATCCCCCAGTCATTTAAAAATATATTTTTTTATATTGTTTAATTGTTTTAAAACTTTTCCGCACAGATAGTAAAATCCCGACTCGAACGATTCCCCAATACATCCGTTTCAACCAGACTCTATTACTGTATACTTTCTATTTTTCAAGTTTCTATTTATTACCCGATAATCCCGTTTATTCCGTTTTTATCAATCTCTTTCTGGTAAATATTTACGATAAAAGCTTTCAGTTATTTCTTTAACACAAACCTTGACATTTTTTAAGTGACTATTTATAGATTTGATGAAATATTGCCTCTGAATATGCGTCAATCCCTTGACCTGTTGTGTGCTTGTTAAAACGCTCAATACACGCCATTTGTATGCAATAGAAGCGACGTTGTACATGCTGCATAATTTTCGCGCTCTTTTTAATTGAGAAAAAGATTCGACACAAAATAAATTTGCACAGCTAATTTGAAGTAAAAATATTTAACGTTGCGGTAACATTTACATTCGGAAGTGTGTTTCGGATTAAAAACGCGTTAACATCGACTTACGGTAATGGGTTTCGGATTACAAATTTAATTATTCCCATTTGAGATTTCAACAAATATTAACCGTTGCGTTATAAATTCAACGATAATGTGTTTACACACTTTACGAGTCGAATAAATGTTTTGACGGAATTATGCATGAAATTCACGTTGTCCACGAGGATCACGGCCGGTTGCCATCATCAGTCTTCTAACTATCGATTATCGGACGAAACATTTACAAGTGTGCGTAATTGATTCAACGAAAATTTGTTAAAGCGCATTACGTGTCGAATAAATGTCAGAAAACGAGGTGAATCAGTTCTATAAATGGACATGTTGAAATATACATGTACTGGAATTAAATAAATTGTTATCACATAATTGTAACCGCTATAATAATTAATTGTTTACCACTTGCAATTAATTTCTCGTATTAATTATGAGTCATAGGTTACACTTGTTTACAGTAAAAAGGTGTGATGATGATGCCCGAAACCGTCTTTAATGTTCTGTACTGTACTAATTACCGGTTTTATATTACTCAAATGGTACAACTACTTGCTAAGCAAGCTGCGATAAAGTCTTACTTCATGCCCGACGTCAATCAAAAATAATGGTCGATAGTTAACCCCGCCCTCATAAGCATTCGCGTAACCGATTGGACGATGAACTTAACAGTTTGACGACTGGAAAGTTACCAGATAATCCTTGTCAGCATTTAAATGACCGTGTAATGTGGCTAGAATAATCGATACGCGCGTCATGCTATTCTCTTATCAGTGGATTATCCATTACCCCATGTGGTGTTTATGGCGATTACTTGTGAAAGTAGGTACCGAGTGCTCTTTTAAAACAGGGAATATTGATACACTGATAGGGAAACCTTGATTTTTTTGGACAATCTCCACTTTCTTTTACTGAAGAATACACTGATCGGAAAATTTCAAGCGCCCCGGGGACTCTGATTTCGAAATTCAAGCGCCCCGGCAAGGGGCGCTTAAATGGCCTGGGGAAGACCCTGGAAAAGGAATATGTAACGCTCTTGGTGTAGCTTGATAAACAAATATCTGCACATAGCATATTTATTATTGTTCAATTATAAATCAAAATATGTATTTGCCTAGAAGATCTTATAATTTCAAGAACAAAATCTTAGTTGACAAAGCGCTAAAACGAATATTAAAATTCTCTTTTGTTTTGCAAGCCCTTCCATATTTTATCATTTAAAATCTTTTTTTATGCAGAGGCAACAGAAAGATTTTTTAATTTATTGTTTCATTGCTCCCAACTCTATACGTTTAAAATTACCATTCTGATATCTCTTGATCAGTCCCCAATGATGGTTCACTATTTAACATTTATAACGTTAATAACATCACAGCACGCAGGCAAAGCTCTTCATTAAATCGCATTTGTCATCATCGTACTGATAATCGTTCCAGAACTGCAAGCAATTCCCGTTACCTGATGGTTGCTGAGGAGTCCATTTAGTGTATGTCATTTCTATGTTTGGACCACTTTTTGAGACCCATTCCCATTTGCTGCCTACAAGATTTCCACCGATCCAAATGTGTGACCTAATGTCGGCCTCTTGTAAGACAGTCTTCAGTGACTCGTACTCTTTGATGTTGCGTATAATGGCAAGACCTCTGTGTTTCTCATTGCAAAATTGTCTTGCTTCCTGCCAATTCTGGGGTTCTTTGTACACAATGTAACGAATGGACTCAAGCAAAGGACAAACCTAGATAAAAATATAATTTAAACAAAAATTTAGTAGCCATTCAAAAACTTGCAATCATGTGGGGGTTTTTTAAATAGAAGATAAATTATCAAACAGCTATTAAACTTTACATCAGACAGAAGCTAATGAATACGTACGAAAACTTTTAAAAAATCTTATAATTCTTCGAGATTGAACAATCAGATTAAAGTATCTGTCAATATATATTGTTGTCTTAGTATATAAATAATACTTTTATTAATTTGTTATTTATTTTTTTACCCAGCTATTAAAGTCTTTTACAATACCTTTTCAAACGCAATTGCTTTTTGTTCAGGGCTTACAGTTTCGAATTTTACCGATGCACATAAAGTACACGTTCTTTCTAATTCGTTGTGCAGCAATCCATTACAATCGTCCGTACAATGCCTCATGCAAGTTGTTAAATCCCTTTGTCTTAAAGTTATTAACAATGCATCACATAACATGTATTTCCTCATTTCGAATCTTGTGCATTTTGAACAAGTGCTTTGTAGACCGCTGGTCAACTGACACACACATATAAACAGTATGCAGTCAACAACAAGACATGTGAAACAAAATTTAACATCCATGTTTGGTTTCCAACGATTAAAATGCGCAGCTTTTTCCTTTCAAAACTTGGTTAGAAGTGATTCTAACAAACTGGTGATAACCATACGTTGGATAAGTGAGAGCCAGTCTGCTGTTAACTACGCTAGGCGAAGCGTCGTTGTATTGGACTATCGATATTGGCCAATGAGAGCGCACGCTTTGCATGAGCGACAGCACTCGTAGGCATGCACCACATGCAGTAAAATTATGCAGAAGACGAATGAGTGGTAACAGTGTTCTAATGGTAGGACACTGGCTTAGAGATCGCGAGGTCCCTGGTTCGAATCTCGCCCTGACCACTGGAATTTTCCTGAGGAAGAAATTTATCCTACATTTGCTCCTCTCCACCTAGGTGTATAAATGGGTACTTGTGAGGGAAAAAGCCAATGTGCCGTGACTGCATAATGCGCCATGTGTAAACGGACGACTTATGACCCAGTGATCGGGATAAAATTTGAAGCGCCTCTGAACGCATTTACTACATGAAAAGGGCGCGATATAAATGTGGTAAACAAAAAATGATGTACAGGCCATAAGTGTGGTTTTGTGACCGTTTGTTGTCGTTGTCAACTACCACAATTGCTCCCTAAATTAACACTTTAACGATAAAATCACGGCAAGTTATTTAGAAGAGTGGTGATGGCAACCGGGTATAATTCACGTGGAAATTGTGCATTGCATGCAATATACAGTTAAAATCATGTATTCGACTCGTAAAGAAGTTTGACAATTAAAAGTTGAATTCAGTACATACCACTAAAATGTCTTTATCGAATTCTCAAATTGGCATAAATAAATTGTAATCCGAAACACGCTTCTGAATTTTAATGTTAACGCGACAAAAACAAATTCTAGCTTCAAATAAATAGTGCTTCGAACGGTGGCATAGAGGTGACATTCACTTCTCTTTTTTTAAATTGCTCTCCTCTTTTTTCTATAAGTGCAAAACTAAATATAAGCGGCGTACAATTAAAAAAAGAGCGGTGCTTCTCTTGTTTTAAATCGCTCTCCTCTTTTTTTCTATCTCGTGGCCACGAGTTAGCTATGTCGTGGCCACGAGATAGAAAAAGGAGGAGTGCAAAACTAAATAAAAGCGGCGTACAATTAAAAAAAAGAGCGGTGCAGTAAAAAAGGCAGAGTGCATTAAACAAAAGAGTTGATTTGTGTAACAATGAACTGGGGATAGAATATGCTTTTAGTAAACTGTCACCTAACTAAAAGCATACATATTATTATTACAAGTTTCCTTGATTATTTGAATGTTCACATCTTTTTAGGAAAGTCTATCCTCGAATATTTTAAATATCTTAAATATATTTGATTGGATTGATTAATTAATAATTTATGTTTGATGAAAATGTATATTCTATGTTGAATTAATGCATATGTTAGTGTGTGTGTGTGTATGTGTGTGTGTTTGTGAGGATAGTGCGTATGGGTGAAAATGTGTGAAAATGGTACGGGAGTTGCGTGATTTATGTTTATAAATTAATATTTGTTTGAAACGATGTACCATGTAGTATAAGTTACCTAATAAAGTTCTTTTCTGTTCTGTTCTTAATTGTGCTGCTATGCTTATTTTGGTTGAAAAAGATCAAATCTACCTTAAAAAGAACTTACTTATAAATACTGTAACGGACTTTTCACATATTTAAAGAAAGTGTCAATTAAAAAAGATTGGGTGAAGATACAAAAAAAGAAGGTCAATCTGGTGACCAGAAACAAGATTTTTTTTGGCCCTATGGAAAACAGTTAAGTAATAAAAATTCATTGTCTATAACAATGTTTTTAAAATTCAAACATTAGATGTAATTTGAATAAAGAGTTCAGAAATATTAAGCATAATAATGTAACCTTTTTTTTACGTGCAATTTCATCATAATACTTAATTTGGTTCTGAGAAATCCATGTTTGCAGTTCTTCCGTGTTAATCATCTTAACCGGATTTTTAGCTCGACTATTCTATATGAAATATATATAGTGGAGCTATCCTACTCGCCCCGGCGTCGGCGTTCCCGTTAGCGTGCAAATGTTAAAGTTTGCGTACCACCCCAAATATTTTCGATGTCCCTTGACATATTGCTTTCATATTTTGCATACTTCTTTACCAACATGACCCCAACCTATAAACAAGAGCAGACAACTCTATCAAGCATATTTTATAATTATGGTCCTTTTTCCACTTAGAATATGCATATTATTGATAAATCTATGTTAAAGTTTGCGTACGTCCCCAAATATTTGCAATGTCCCGTGACATATTGCTTTCATATTTTGCATACTTCTTTACCAACATGACCCCAACCTATAAACAAGAGCAGACAACTCTATCAAGCATTTTGTATTAATTATGGCCCTTTTTCCACTTAGAATATGCATATTATTGATAAATCTATGTTAAAGTTTGCGTACCACACCAAATACTGTCAATGTCCCTTGACATATTGCTTTCATATTTTGCATACTTCTTTACCAACATAACCCCAACCTATAAACAAGAGCAGACAACTCTATCAAGCATTTTGTTATAATTATGGCACTTTTCCATTTAGAATATGCATATTATTGATAAATCTATGTTAAAGTTTGCGTACGTCCCCAAATATTTTCAATGTCCCTTGACATATTGCTTTTATATTTTGCATACTTCTTTACCAGCATGACCCCAACCTATAAACAAGAGCAGACAACACTATCAAGCATTTTGTAATAATTTTGGCCCTTTTTCCACTTAGAATATGCATATTATTGATAAATCTATGTTAAAGTTGCGTACCACCCCACATATTTTAAATGTCCCATGACATATTGCTTTCATATTTTGCATACTTCTTTACCAACATGACCCCAACCTATAAACAAGAGCAGACAACTATATCAAGCATTTTGTTATAATTATGGTCCTTTTTCCACTTAGAATATGCATATTATTGATAAATCTATGTTAAAGTTTGTGTACCACCCCAAATATTTTAAATGTCCCTTGACATATTGCTTTCATATTTTGCATACTTCTTGACCAACATGACCCCGACCTATAAAGACGAGCAGACAACTATATCAAGCATTTTGTAATAATTATGGCCCTTTTTCCACTTAGATTATGCATATTATTGATAAATCTATGTTAAAGTTTGCATACCACCCCAAATATTTTCAATGTCCCTTGACATATTGCTTTCATATTTTGCATACTTCTTTACCAACATGACCCCAACCTATAAACAAGAGCAGACAACTCTATCAAGCATTTCGTAAGAATTATGGCACTTTTTTCACTTAGAATATGCATATTATCTATAAATCTATGTTAAAGTTTGCGTACCACCTCAAATATTTTCAATGCCCCTTAACATATTTCTTTCATATTTTGCAAACTTCTTTAACAACATGACCCACATCTATAAACAAGAGCAGACAACTGTATCAAGCATTTTGTTAGAATTATGGCCCTTTTTTATCTTAGTAACTGAATAATTCGTAGTTTGTGTTTAGATCCACTTGACTTCTAAAGTATCAAAGCTATTGCTTTCAAACTTCAAATATTTTCTTACTATCATGAGGGTACTGTACCTGTCAAGTTCAATTTGACCTGACCTTTGAATGACCTTGACTTTGAAGATCAAGAGTAAATGTTAGTTAAATTGCCATTACATCTTTATTTATGATCAGATTTTATTAATAATTTGACAAAACAACACTTACCTGAATACCACAATGGATTCCACCCAAACAATACCCCATACCCCAACCCAGAATCCCTCCCCCCACACTTTTTTATTTTTGAAAGATCATCTAATAAATGACCACACCCCACATTATACCCCCCCCCCCTCTCAACCCCTACCCAACCCAAAAAAGAATATTTTTTTCTTTGAAACACGGTTAAAAATATATAAATATATTTATTTACTTTATTTTTGAAGGACCGTCCAAACTTCCCACCCAAGCTATTGCAATCAAACTTTAAATAAAATCTTATTAGTTTGTTTTATGTCTTTACAAATGTTCAATAGATTGTGGAAAATATACCTGAACTATTACCTTGACCTTATTGAATAATTTGAATATTACCCCATGATGGCTAACGTTATACTGTCAAGCACTCGAATAGTCGAGCGCGCTGTCCTCTTACAGCTCTTGTTAAGACAGTGCTTAAACCTAAATGAAAGTTAATGTTGTCCCCAGCAATTCCGAATTTCTTTCCACTGGCAATGGTATCAATTAATTCAGTATTAAAATGTCCCGATATCTGATCCATTGTATACAACATGCCTGAATGGCTCAGAGTGACACCCAAAGGTTGAAGTCTGTCATACACCTACAATGATCAAACATTATTGTCTTTCATTCATTTCATTTTTTTTAAATATTACCTTAAATAAATCAACTAAAATGGGTTTTAAAAGCTAAACCAAACACATTTAGGTAATACTTCATATATTTCCATTTACCTGAAAGGCATTCTGTTAAGTGAAATTATATAAGGATACATTATATACATTTGTATATAGTGAATAATTCATAATTTACAACACCTGTTTCAAGTC
Organism: Dreissena polymorpha; assembly: GCF_020536995.1. NCBI lineage: Eukaryota > Metazoa > Mollusca > Bivalvia > Myida > Dreissenidae > Dreissena > Dreissena polymorpha. The sequence goes on along the minus strand of NC_068355.1, from coordinate 82,511,899 downwards.
GGTGCGCTTAACTTACTATAGGAACAATTAGTTTAAAGGCTCATAGAAACATCACATTTCAGAAAATTGTAGAATGAATTAGCCATCGAAAAATCTTATACTTGGTTTTGCTTCATTTTAGAAAAATTCCATTGGTTTTTCTCTACAATTTGGTCAAAAGGTGATTGTAATATTAAAACAAGATTGAAGCAATAACTTTCAGCTTTAACTAATTCAGTGTATTTGCTTTTTGAAGTTCTATAATACTTTAAGGATAAATAACAAATAAACATAACCAAAGTATAAAAAAATAACAACAAACTAACAGTCACGAGGTACATTAATTGTTTCTTATTTATGACATCTGTTGTGTAGCAGAGCAATTTATCTTTTATAAGGCTGACCTTAAAGGGGCCTTTTCACGTTTTGGTAAATAGAAAAAAATATTTAAAAAAGTTTCATATTCGCAAATTTTCGTTTTAGCAATGATATTTGTGAGGAAATAGTAATACTGAACATTTACCATGCTCTCAAATATTCATTATATGCATCTTTTGACGATTTGAAAACCTTGAAATTATAAAGCGTTGCAACGCGAAACGATTGAATAATTTGGAAAGTTCTGTTGTTGTCGTTATAGTTTGAGAAACTAAGAGGATTGCTTATTTCATTAAAAAATACATCCGCTCATAGCATGAGCATGGATGGTCGAGTGGTCTAGGTGGGAGACATTTTACTCCAGGACTCCAGGGGTCTGTGGTTCGAGTCCAGTTGAGGATTACTTTTTTTTCCTTTTTTAATTTGTATTCTTGTTGTTTTTTACTGGAGATTTTTAGGTCCAATGTTTATTTATCAATATAAAGCATTTAACGACAAGCTTCAATACATTTCAAAATCTGTGAAAAGGCCCCTTTAAAATTTCTATTGTTTGGAGATCCCTGACTGACTCATGACATTGACAGGACCAATTTTGTTTGCTTCTATATAAGGCTAAAAATGACTTATTAGTTAAGAATTACAAACCCTGAGAATCCTGCTGGGAAATTCACTTTTGACATCAAATTTAACACATTTTTACGTAAGGTATATTAATGAAATTTAAATGGTGTTCTAATTACATATAGAACTACAATTATTCAAAAATTGAAACGAAATGGACAAGAAATAAGAACATTTTTTTGCAAGATTTGTAAACTTATTCCTGATTGTGTTAAGGGTAGAATTAAAACAAAAGGGCCATAATGGCCCTATATCGCTCACCTAAGTACAGGTAGCCAATATTTGTCAATGTCATAGTGACCTAGTTTTTGACCCCTGATGACCCGTCTTTATACTTGACCTACAATTCCTCCAAACAATCATCCTGACCAAGTTTCTTGATCTTTGAGCAGAAAAAAAACACCAAAGGGGAGTTAAAAGAAGGACGGACAACAGACATTCATCGATCCTATGAGCTCATCTGAGCTCAGGTGAGCTAAAACATCAAGGACCTTAAGAGCCTGGGTCAGCGCTACTAAATAGATGTTCCAAAAAGATTTATTTAATTTCCAAACAAAACATGTGTCATGTAGAGTAACATAAACCATTAAAATGCCCAATTTCACAAACTTGAGGTTAAGAAAATACAACACAATTTAATGTTTAATACTGTTTTTTTATCAAATTGCAAGAAACTATACATGTATATTGCTAATTTTTGGCTAAGAAAGATTTTTTTTAAATACCTGGTATGTTTTTTACTATATGTGTATTTAGATATTGTGAAATATTTAAAACATATAAAGATATATTTAAAATACATACATTGAATATTTTATCAAACAAACATTCATTCACAGCTGGGTTTGGCAACTCTTTTATGAAATTTTCTCTTGAGTTACTCATAAAATGATTAAATATAAATTGCACACTTTGCAATATTCCATTCTATACACAAGGTGTTAAGTTCATATTTTGTGCTTTTGGGCTATAACATAACATTTGAAGAAAAAAGAAACACGGGCGAAACAAAATGTAATTTTTGGCATGTTTGTTCATTAGCTAAAGTCATTGCGATTATCTTTTGAACTAACGAGTTGTAACGACAACTCCTGGTATCCTGTATTCATCAACATTTTTAACACATTAGATATGACCAGTATTGGTCTCTGAACAAATTTTGTATTCCCTATCTTAGAGGTTGGTAGAGACAAAGCCAAGAGAACATCAGCTAGCAGTGGCTGTTGCTCTAATAGTTCATCAATGAGTTCATGACATTTAAATTCAGCCAGGTCACAGAAATCCTTTTGGGCTAAAACACTGTCCTTGTTGTAGCATATTCAATTTCATTTATAATTTCTACAATGATACTTCCTCTCAATGGAGAAGACAATATATGCCCTGCTACTTCTCTTGGAGAGCTGGAACCTGATTGAAGCAAAACAAGTAAAATAAAAAACAAAACAAAAATAATAATATATGATAATATTGCTTGATAAATCTTTTTTTCTTTTAAAGAAATGACAATATAATGTTATTTTAGCAAACATTAATAATCTATGTTTCTATATCATAGACTTCTTAAAAAGTGTTTTATACATTATAAGTAGTCATTTCAAAAAATTATTTGTTTAAATCGACTAAAAATTAGTCATATATTTTACAAAAACAAAATATCTGATTGATAGCCGTTTTATATTTTTTTATTTTATAAAATCACCCACCCCTTTACTACATTTATCATCTCCCACTGTTTCTGTTTCGTACATATGTACAGCTTATGATATATGGTAATGACTGTTTTCTAAATTCAATTTAATAAGCATGGTTCATATGACATTGTATCATACCTGAATATAAAATTGAGTGCTCTGCCAGCAAAATAAGGAAAATATACTAATGTTTTCACTGTTTAAGACTCATTATGTACCTGTTCTGTTGTTTCCACCAAACATGTTGTTTATGGCAATTGCACAGTTGATCCAGAAACTGTTTTCTGACACGCCATCTTTTCGTAATTTCTGACTGTATTCTTTCAGAAAGGATTACTCTTCGATGGGCCATTTGTTGTGTCTGTTTTTTTCATCCTAGATCAGTGATGAAACATGAAAATTTGAGTGTTTAATGGCAAAGCTTAAAAAAGGATTGATGAGCTTGTGCCAAAATAGTTTATATGAATGAAGAGTGGTTTATTTGATCTTTGCAATTAAAATTTTAGCCCATGTCCTAATGCAAAGAACTTAATATTAATGGCAAAAATAAAATATACACACAACAGGACAGTGTTCTATTAAGCAAGCCTATGTTAAACAAATATTAAAACCATAGTATATATACCAAATGTTGGTACTTAATAAGTGATATATACCAAATGTTGGTACTTAATAAGTGATATATTGTGTTTTAAAAATTGGTTGAAGGGATTTCACAATTATAAAAATACAATTGAATTATTATAGAAAAGAAAGTAGTACTAGAAAGTGAAAAATAATCACCAGTTTAATCCTTTTATATTCATGTTTAGGTATTTTTCCTGTGGAAGTTGATATTGCCTTCTTGCTTCCTCGTTTATGAGGGGTACTTGACTGAGTTTTTTGGGCACAGGCACTGTATGTGTGATCTGGGCCAGACCTACTCAAAATGACTTGGAACCAAGTATGATCCATCTGAAATATGATTAATGATTTGAATTATGAATTATGAATAACTATGTCTTGAAAACCACGAACCATTTTTAATGGAGTTTAGAAAAGATATTTAGAAGCATTTTGCTAATCTGGGAAAAGCAGGTCTGAATTCTGACTGTGGTGAACCTGGAAAAAGGCCTGAATACATAAAAATGCATTACTACTGTTAATCAAAGATAACCACACCACAATGCTTTCATATCAGTCAGGCTACTCAAAAATACATCACAAATCCAGTATGTTACAAATTTACTCAAACATCTGAAATTACACTATCTGTGTACTTGTCCGAAACATTCTCAGGTTATGGAGCATTAATTAACTCTAATATGCGGAAGAACTCGAAAAAAGGAAGAACGTTTACAGAATGAAATATATGCATTTCGATTGAAAAATGAATGATACCCCGACGAACCACATTTTTAAATATTTGGTTAACTCACCATTATCATCGCGTCGACCATGATTCCGCCAATGCCAGGTTTCTATTTGTTAACAGTAGAAGCTGGGAACCAGAATCTATATGCGTACAGAATATTTACGCATGTTACGCACAATTTGATTGGCTGACTAACTCGGGATCTCGAGATCGCAAAAAGTCTCTCCTCTTTTATTTAAAGCACCCTGCCTTTTTTTAACTGCACCGCTCTTTTTTTAATTGCACTCCTCTTTTATTTAGTTTTGCACTCCTCTTTTTTCTATCTCGTGGCCACGACATAGCTAACTCGTGGCCACGAGTAAGTATGTCGTGGCCACGAGATAGAAAAAAGAGGAGTGCTTTTTTCTATTTCGAGATCTCGAGATCCCGACTTTGCTTACTCGTGGCCACGAGATAGAAAAAAAGGGTGCACTTTAAAAAAAGAGGTGTGGATGTCCCCTCTATGCCACCGTAGCTTCGTGTATTTCTACTGTTTCTTTGTCTAAGTTAAAAGCGCGCTAAAACTATGCAGACATGTACAACGTCACGTGAAAAGTGTGGGTGATGTATTGAACAGCAAGTCAGGCGACATACGTGTGTTCAGTTGGAAAAACACCGCCCCGATTGAACATTATTTCATCACATCTTTAAATAGTCACATATGCCAAAATTCATTTTCTACTTAAGAAAAAAGGCAAATTTGAAATTCTCGAGTTTACTATTAAAATGGCATATACGGGATAATCTGGCAATTAAAAGCGACGGGAAAAGAAGTATGTATGCATTAATTGATAAGAGTTGGGCTTATACGGATGCATTGGGGAATCGATCGAGTTGGGATTATGCGTATCTATGCGTGAGAAAAAGTGTTAGCAATGAAAATAAATTTCGTTAGTCATGACTTTATAACTTTTTTTCTTAAACAGTCATAACGGACCCAAATAACGTCATAATTAACGTACAGAGGGGGCTCATCTCCCTACCCCCCCCCCCCCTCCACTGATGACGGCCCCGGGGCGTCTGAAAAATCCTGTGTAAAGTACTGCGAGTAAGTTGTGAAAAACAATAATCGTTAACAATTTGATGCGGTGCCAATTTAATTCCAGTGCATGTATATATTACATCGTGTATATTTATAGAACTGATTAACACCTTTTTTTACAGCCGCGTGATAATAATAACCATTCATTATACATGTATGCAATGTGAAACCCGTGTTTTAAGAAACAGCGCGAAATTATTGCTGTCGTCTGAAATGTCAAGTGCCACGAGTTGGGCTAAAAAAGGGCAACTAGCTTTTTCAAAGCTTGAAACAACTCAATCCAATTAAACAAAGAATACAAATTGGCGACTGTGGATCAATTAGGTCTAGGAAATGATTCAACTGCGGCTCACAACAAGACATGATGCATTAAAAGTCTGTCATGTCGGCAAAATTGTTACTCAATAATTTAAAGAAACTAAATAAAGTATAAGATACACATAACACAACGTGTACATGATTCTAGGCTTGTTATTCATTAGCAAGGCAAGCAAAAGTCTAAAGATGGTTGCCAGTGCATTAACCAATTGCGAAAAAAGAGACATATTTTTGTTACTTTGTCTAAGTTATCTCTTTATCTCTTAAACATAAATATGAGGATAAACAGTGAACCCACATCACGACCTGTGCTTTAAGACACACTCTTTATAAATTTTAATGGGTTGTGTTCATTTCAAACTTGTGATACACAAAGCTATAACATAATTTTGAAAACTGAGTTGCGTCTAAGATTATGCAATAGCGTACAACTTTAGTGCCTTCAGCGCTTTGATTATGTATTTATGGTAGCCTATTTCTGCCATAACTTTTCGGGATAGTTGGCGCCGTTTAATGCATTAAAACGATAATTCGCCAGAACTTCAAATACCCAATTTATTGTTACTAATAGAATAGCGATTGTTTGGCGGTTCGGAATTTCGGGCGCCTTCTAAGCAATTGTATGCCATGTTAAATCTTCTTTAATTAACCACACCTCCAAATATGTATACTACTAGCAACCTGTTGTTGCAGCCATCAGCTGAGATAATTACAAAGCTAGTATCAAAACAGTCAAAATTGCTTACGCAGTAGAGATCAAATGTCTTTAATTAGTTTTTTATGTAGTCCTATATATAATATTCGGCGTGTTCACGCTTCACATGAACAGTTCCGACACTCTTGATGGCTTTAAAGGGTACAAAAGCAGATTACTTTTTCTCCTACGATCTATTTCTCGAATCGATTTTAATGTTCTGACATTTCGTTCGGTTGTCGTATAGGCGCATATATTTGTAGCATATATGGTCAAAATCAGCCACCACAATTTGCAGCGTTACAATTAGTTTTTTTGAAGCAAATCAATTTATGCATTTTTAATGAAATCAATTATATTTTATATCCACACCGCTACAAACATCAATGTGAGAGTGCGTGCAGTGACGCTTATAGTTTTTAGATTGAGTCATAAATGTGTCTAGCGTGTAATACAAAGTTTTTCTTAAAATGTAAATGAAGGCCATTGTATGACATTATTAAACCCGATTCCAACGAGACCTAGATATTGAAAAGATAATCATGAACAGGGTTTAACAATAAAAATGTGGTTTCTTTTATAATCACTTCTTTTTAAAGTGTTTACCTGATAACCTATTGTTTTTACACCTACATTAGAACCTGGTCTACGCTAGATGTGGTATGGTGACATAGATTTAATATTGCATTTTCATTATAAACGTTCTATATGAAACACACGTTTAAAATCTTGAAAAAATAATCAATAAGTGAACAGTTATTATATTATATGGTATTCAAATCCTAGATAACCACACTAACCTGACCACTTTTAAAACAATTTACTAATATCATTATACAGCGGGAAGACGAGTAGAACCCTTTACTCTATTGATATCATCTAATTCTCCTTAAAGGGGCCTTTTCACAGATTTTGACATGTTATGAAGTTTGTCATTAAATGCTTTATATTGATAAATGTAAACATTAAAGTTTAAAAGCTCCAGTAAAAAATCAAAAATAAAATGTAAAAAAGGAAAAAAAGTAGCCCGCAGCAGGGCTCGAACCAGTGACCCCCCGAATCCTGAAGTAAAAACGCATTAGCCAACTGAGCTATCCTGTAAAGCATACATAAAATGCGTATTTTATACGTTATATAAGCAATCTTCGTAGTTTCACAAATTTAAACGACAACAACAGAACTCTACAAATAATTCAATGGTTTCGCGTTGCAACGCTTTATAATTTTTAGGTTTTTAAATCGTCAAAAGATGCATATAATGGCTATATTACACCATGGCAAATGTTCAGTAATACTGTTTCCTCACAAATAACATCTATGCCAACATATTTTTTTTATGTCATTGACCTCCCCACTCTCTATTTTATACGTGAGTGTCACGGTTTAGTAAGGGTATTAGCCGGGAATGTTCTGAAGGGAAATTGCATTTAACCATACAGTTTATAAAAACATTGTGTTTCCAGATTGTTTACATTAACACACTCTGTTGAAAGAGCATTAATTTTACCATGCTATTGTTTATACTGCAGCAAATTGAGTTCATGAATAGATGTTTGACATTTAAAAAGCTGTTAGAATAAGCTTTGATAGACTAGCAGTTTTGGAACTTTCGAGAAGCCAGTCTTTGCATAATTCTGGACGTGCGTAGTTTCACGTCAATTTTCACTGATTTATAATTTGTAATTTAAGGCATTATATGTCAAATAAAAGGTTATAATTTTACGTATTATTTTGAACTCTGGTATAAGGAATACTTTGCATATCAACTTTTGTGGCGGCGACCCCGTTTTCTACAGAAAATTTGAGTGAAAAGGTGGGATCAGTCACTATGGCGTGGTGTACACAAACAAAGGAATTTCGGAACAAAGAACATTCACTTCCGGTAAAGATGGCTGTGGTCAAGGGCCTCAAAGTGCAACTTTTTGGTCATTCTTTTGTCAAAAGGATAAAGGACTACATTCAAAATGACAGCTCACAGCGTCACGATTTAAACTTGCAAGGAAATGCTCTTGTTCAATATTCCGGATTCCCGGGCGCTACAGTAAAGGAATTGAGGAGACATCTGGAAGTTGTTAGTGATTTCAGCCCAGACATTCTTGTGCTATCATTGGGACAATCGACATCTACAATTCGGATGTTACTCCGGAAAGTGTTGCTCGGGATATTGAGAAGTTAATAGACACTCATTTGTTTGTGATTGGAGTGGGAAAAGTCATAGTGTTACAAGTTTTACACAGACAGGTTCCGTTATCTCATACAAGATATCCAGTCGACGTGGATTGGTTCAATGCACGTGTTGACGATCTGAATTCCCATCTGATAGAGATGCTCAATCGCACTGGTCATGGTCGTTCATACCTATGGCGTATGAAGGGGTTTTGGTCTCCTGCTTCCAAACAACACAATTTTGCAGACGATGGTTGTCACCTGTCCAGTGCCGGTCAGCTCCGCCTCATTACAAATGTCAGAGCTGCTGTGGTCGCCGCCCTGAAGGGTTCTATTTGCCATTCATAAGATACGCATGATACTATCTTTCCTTTTCTCAGATATAGATAATTTCAAAAGAAAATTATCTATTTATTATATATAATTATATTTATATTTTATATGCAAGAATTGCTGTAACGTTTGTGTCCTTATTTATTAGTGAATCTCATTTATTAAAGAGTTCACACTCTAATTAATACCAACAATGTCAGTACAGTGTGATTTGGTCTTTATTTCACACTAGTTCTGTACATATTTTATTTTCACAATCCATCTAGGCGTACTTTCATAGCTAACGCCTAACTTTATATCATTGATTACGTTGATCAGCTTTGCTGACTATGATTGTGTGATTTAGTTTACACATCACACGAAAATTACAAATACATGGTCTAGTGTTATATTCCATGTAGGCGTGCTTCTTTTCATTGCTCACGCTTAACACCCTTTCATAGATTAGCTTGCCCAGCTTTGCTGGCTATGATTGTGTGATTTACATCACACGGAAATTATAATTACATGGTTTAGTCTTATATTCCATGAAAGCGTGCTTAGCTTCATAGCTCACGCTTAATTTTGTATCATAGATTAGCTTGTCCAGCTTTGCTTGCTATGATTGTGTGATTTACATCACACGGAAATTATAATTACATGGTTTAGTCTTATATTCCATGAAAGCTCGCTTAGCTTCATAGCTCACGCTTAATTTTGTATCATAGATTAGCTTGACCAGCTTTGCTGGCTATGATTGTGTGATTTAATTTACTCACCACACGCAAATTACGAACACATGTTGAGTGTTATTCTCCACGTATGCGTGCTTAGTTTCATAACTCACGCTTTACTATCATGGTTTAGCTTTGCTGGCCATGTTTATGAGTGTTATTTTATACATCACACAGAATGTGTAGATACAGGGTTTATTGTATATGCCTACATGCAATTTATGTTACGCAGAGCGTTTATGGTTTAGTTTTACATACCATGAAGGTGTGAATTTCACATATGTTGTTTACACGACAATTCGCTTACTTTAATTTATTTTTTGACAATCTAATTAGCGTCAGATTTATTATTTTCAAGTTTACGCCTTTGTTGTAAGCATACGGCTAGTTTGCGGATTCCGCAACACACAATATCAAGGTCAAAAATAGTCTTGTGAATTAACACTTATGAAGGTGGAGTTACTTTTAGTCAACCAAATTTAGAGCTATAGATTCATAAATATGGTTAAATACATTAAGTTTCAATTTAACTTTATGTTTTTTTTACAAACAAGACTATAATGCATTCAGGGGATTATGCCCTCGAAATAGTTTCATCCCTTACAGTTAATCATGCATTCATTTCAGATCATGAAACGTACCAGCCGTCCTAAGAAGGGTACGCATTCGGCGTGTACCTGTTGTTCCGGACAAAAACAAGCACACAAGCGCAAAAACAATGATGCCCCAACCTCAACAAAAGGCAAAGGCCCGAAAAAACAAAAGACTCACAACATTCTGCCCCTGGAGGCCAATCTAGATGACGATGTGAATGAGAACTTCAGCAGTGATGAGGAAACATCGGTTCGTTTGCCAGCTGCTCCAAGTACAGCAACAACCCTTGGTGTCCAAACATCCTCATCTGCGAGTCCTCACATGCCAGCAGTTCCCCCGCATCTACCAGTAGAATCAGACTCTTCTTCAGACTCCGATTCGGATGAAGACGATCACTATCTGTTCCCAAGCTTACAACAGGCCGTGCTCTGGGCGGCGGTTCCCTTTTGGCGGTTTTTTGCCTCCCAGTTATGTACATTAGGGAAAACATTTATAATAAGTTTGCTTTGATTATGTACTTCGTAATCATGCATATGTCAGTTTATGGCATTTATAATAAATGTCCAGTTTTCATTCAAACATAGTTTTCTGTTTTCCCTTTTTCCCATAATCGAGTTCGACCTAGACTGTTATCTCTCCCCCGACCTTGGGCAATACATAAATAACATTTTATGCCAACATAATTTTTTTATGTCATTGACCTCCCCACTCTCTATTTTATACGTGAGTGTCACGGTTTAGTAAGGGTATTAGCCGGGATTGTTCTGAAGGGAAATTGCATTTAACCATAAAGTTTATAAAAACATTGTGTTGCCAGATCGTTTACATTAACACACTCTGTTGAAAGAGCATTAATTTTACCATGCTATTGTTTATACTGCAGCAGATTGAGTTCATGAATAGATGTTTGACATTTAAAAAGCTGTTAGAATAAGCTTTGATAGACTAGCAGTTTTGGAACTTTCGAGAAGCCAGTCTTTGCATAATTCTGGACGTGCGTAGTTTCACGTCAATTTTCACTGATTTAAAATCCACCTCCTCCCATGCCTCCTCCTCTTAGTTTATCATGCTTACATTCTAGCTATTTTAGTTATATGTGTTTTACAGAGTTGAAAGATAGTTAAATGATTTACTTTGCTTTACATTATAGCCTTTTTAGTTCTATTGTTTTATTTGATTTGCAATTATGCCATTCTAGTCTTCAAAGTTGCCAATTTTGATTGAATACATGTATGATTCTCGTCTTTGGGTCGGCGGTTTTTTGCCTCCCAGTTATGTACATTAGGGAAAACATGTATAATATGTTTTCTTTAATTATGTATTACGTAATCATGTGGCGGTTTTTTGCCTCCCAGTTATGTACATTAGGGAAAACATTTATAATATGTTTGCTTTGATTATGTATTACGTAATCATGTATTTGTCAGTTTATGGCATTTATAATAAATGCCCAGTTTTCATTCAAACATAGTTTTTTGTTTTCCCTTTTCCCATAATCGAGTTCGACCTAGACAGTTATCTCTCCCCCGACCTTGGGCAATACATAAATATCATAACTAAACAGAAAATTTGCGAATCTGAAACAACTTTTTTCAATTTTGTCAATTTACCAAACCGTGAAAATATCCCTTTAATAAACATTGACAAAATTGCATAAATAAATGTTCATGACATATTGTACATACTTAACGAGATATAAGCCTAATTGATTATTCCCAATGTGTTTTTAGTCATGGCTTGTTCTCTTTTGAATAATCTTGAAACGTCAGATACGTCAAAACAGCACCCATCCGATTGATACAGATACTTGGAACAATGTTTATTTTTTTAATCGAAGAATATACTCAAAGGCTTATAAATATGATCCAGAAGTGTGGTATATATTCTTAAAACAACTTTATTTATTCAAACAACAAACATAATTTTAAGAAATAACATAAATCCCCATATTTTGTATTCTACTTCAGGCAGCTTGGTTTGCACAACAGATAGCGATGGCTTATTTGGAAATAAAAAGATTGACACATATTATGTGTTCTTTAACTGACTGCAGTATCATAACATTAATCAATGGCTTATCCAAAATAAAGATTTCCATGTATCTATACATTCCATATCTGACGTGGTAACTTTATAACAATAAACGATATCTTATCTGAAATCCATATACATCTCCATGAATAAGGTATTATATTCCAGACTGTTTTGTCAACAAATTAATCAAACTAAAATAATAGCATTCACACTTTAGCTAAATTGCTAATCAGGTTTATCACTATGAAATCCAACACTAAGTTAATTAAGCACTGTTTAATTCATCATCATGTTCAACAATAATAAATTTATATTCAGGCGTTTCACCGTTATTCGATGACTTCTGATTCATTCTACTCATAAGTCTGCGCACATAGAAGTCCTTGTATTCTGCATGTATTTCTTCCAGAGCTTTGATTGCGCGGTCAGGAATCTGGAATGCCCTCGTTGGCTATGTTTTGACGCTTAAATGGTGAAAGTCAACGCAATATTGGATTGTGCGATTAGTAGGTAAAATGGTCATGGTAAATTCAATATCGTTTTTTTTTGTGATTTCAATGTTACAGAAGAATTGTTATTGTCTTTTCAATATTGAGTTCTGACGTTACGATATATTTCAATAACGATATGTACTTTAATAATGATATGTCTTATCACCCCATCCCCCCACAGTCCCAAACCCAGATAAGCTCCATCTATTAATAAACGATAAGATTTGGCACTAAATCTTAGTTTTGAAGAAATGTATTAAAGCGCACTTAGAATAAGCAATATCATTCTGGTGATAATTGGAATGTTTTCAAGTAACTTATTTAATACACTAATGTAATCCTTTAGTCTTACTGGAAGTGATTGCCCCACTCTTCGCATCCCACAGCCTGACTTTTACATTTAGGTTGCTGTAGGAGACCAGAGGCGACAACCTTTCGAATTGTAAGCTCAAGTTGCCAAGCTGAGAAAGAGTAACCAAATATCTGATAGCATAGACAGCCAGTTTGCAGAAAATATAAAAGAATCCAATGGACCATGAGATAAGGAGAAACAATTGCTCTGGAGAAAGGACTAATTCTAGTGCGTAACAGTAACGTTCACTAATGCAGGAAAAAATAAATGCATTATCTTAACCACATTCTTTTGACTTCTGAATTTGCTGAAAACGGCATCCCAAAATGAAAAGCAAAATATATCCTTGGTAAAGAAATCGGGTGTGTGGTAAAATGAACACAACGTTCGCAATAAAAGTGTAAATATTTAATTTCATTTTACCATTTTCAGGAGCGACACTTCGAAGATCTTGTTATCAGTTTGTTGAGGAGTCATTCAATTGTACCTGCTCATCAGGCCAAAAATATCCCGATTTTCATAGCTAGGCGAGAACTTTTTTGCAGACTGATATTTTGTCACGTCATATCAGGAAAACAGTGCGAAATTGAAAGGAGTCAATACTTTGTAAGACTGTTGCTTCAGTTGTTTAAAGTGTAGTATATTGAATGCCTATTGTTCGTCTGGTTCATATCTTTTGAATTATGAGAAAAGACCACACGTTCATAGTATATAGATCTAATTTGAGGAAAGTACAGTTCACGAGAAAACATCACTCATGCCTTCATAATTGCAGTTATCGCTCTTTGTTGATTTCCATGATAAAATTGTGTCGGGTATATTTCTTACGAGAAATTGAAATTTAATTGGAATTAAAATAAAAAAGAAAAGGTTTTTTAGAATAAGTACACATAAATGAAACAAGAAGTGTAGAAATATTGCATACCATCCTATATCAATCGGAAAATCAGAAATATGCATCAAGGGAGATTGGTATTTTGCGAGAAGTTAATGTCCCGATGTTAATGTTATTTCTGACTAGCTAGACATTTATTTATGCTTTTGTTTTAATTAACCTTAGCATTACATCATTACTATTTCTGAGAATGAACGATCCTTTTATTCGGAAGGTAATATCTAAGTTATATCTTTGTTGTTGTTTTTTGTTACTATTCATTATACTGTTAATCATTATACTGTTACGGTCGCTTCATTTTCATTATATCAGAAAGATACAATTCGTTGTTGTTGTTGTTGTTATTGTTGTGTTGTTGTTGTTGTTATATTTACGCAAAATTCTACATGCACGCTTTATTTAGAGTACACTTTCTGCAGTGTTTACTCATTAATCAAATTATTAAAATCATTTCCAATAATATGCAAAATAATTTGCAGATTAATATTAAAATACTGTAATACTCTTGCCGCCCCAAATCGCAAGTTAAATGTTTGCCGGCAAAAAGTTTAACGATATTACAGCACTCGACAGTCTTCTGCAAGAAACAAGACAATTACTGATCTGTTAAAACTATTTATAGTAACGTACCATATTATTGAAAAAATATGCTATCTTAAAATCAGAAACGACGAGATTCACTTAAAAAAAAATAACACATAACTAAGAATGCAAAAAATGTTAGGAACATATTTATTGGAATGAAACAAGTGGCACTACGATAATTTAATCAAAATCTTATTTCCATCCACGTTTTAAGGGAATTGTTATTATATTTTGGCATTGTTTCAAATGTCATAAGATATGATTGCTTACAAATCTTAAATGTTTTAAATAGACTTACCTTATTTTTGCGGTAAGAAAAAAAGTTGTAAACAATAATATGTACTGCGCCGGTATTCCAATCTGTAATGTGAAGATCTCTAAGCCGATGCGCTATCACTGCGCCACACAAACTTTCACCTTTCCACGCGAAACATAATATCTATAACAGAGGGGGTAGTCACTTGAAAGTCAAGATGACAACGTCCATGCCGAGAAAGATATTTATCGTCGTTTCATATCCTTCATTGCCTTTGTTTTATTTTTAAATGACGCTCAATTGCCAGCCATAACAGTAATCAAAGTACTGACAGTACTGATGTGACCATGCTTTTGAAGAGGATGGATATAAAAGCATCAATTTAAGTTTATCTACATCGCCAAAATTGTGTATGTGGGTACGAAAATTTTGGGTACGAAACAAAAATGGGTACGAAAATTGTGGGTACAAAAATTATACCCAAAACAAATTGGTTAAAAAAAATTGGGGTAGGAAAAAAAATTGGGTTGGAAAAATAATTGGGTACGAAAAAAAATGTGGGTACTAAAAAAATTTGGGAACGAAAAGAAATTAGGTACGAAAAAAATGGGTACGAATTTTTTTGGTAAGGACAAAAAATTTGGGGGTAGTAGTACCCGTGTGGAACTTGACCCATTTAGCGAAACTGGGAGGCGGGTTACATTCTCGATCAAATATAACAAGAAATATCCTTTAAAAGATATTCGACGTGTATTTTCTGTACCACTTATCTTAAAAAACGTTCTATTACAGTAAAACGTTTGTGGGTTATAACATTACGTTTCAGCAGATATATTCAAAACTCGACATGCTCTTTAATTACACCATGCTCTTAAATTTCACATGTATATCATACCAAACTTTATATTTCGTTGTTTTCTTTCCTAAGTTAATGATGTCATGTTTACGGACGTGATTTCACATTATTTTTCTCTTTTGATTATTGTTTTTTTTTCTAATTCAATAAGCCTGGGCATGTTTGTTTGTTAAGTACGGCAATAGTTTCATGATGATTCCCGAAAGTAGGTATGAGCACATAGTCGTAAGAGTACTTAAATACGTGAGTTCTCCCATGAACACATGGTTAGGTTGACTAAATCTCCGCGATATGACCTAATATGTGTTTAAAACAGCAAACAGTATCCAACTCACGAATGAATTATCAAACATAGTATGTGCACCGATGTGGCTCTGTAATTTCTGTTTGAAAAGTTTATTTAATATGCAAAATGACTAAGCACGCATAAGAGCGAGTTTCATTATATGGCTAATATTCTGTTTATATACCATACTCGCTACAACGTTTATAAATGGCAGGTTTGAAATAATTTGTTTTCTTTACACGCATGATCGCGTTCAACATTAATTATTCATACATGGTTTCATTCGCAATTTATTTACAGAATCATTACAAATGTCAAATACAATTGAGAAAATAAAAAGTTGTTTTATTGATCTATAAACATATCATGGATTGAATATAACTGATTTAAAATTAACGTTTTCAAACTATTATTAAATCTTTTCCCCAGAATATGCTGTGCTATTTATTGATGAGCTTCTTTTACCTTTAACAATGATCATCAGCGAGGTATTCCGATTAGAAAAATCGAGCTATCTCAATCGGACTGGCTCGGTCTTTGACATAGGTCGCCATTATGAAGAATTTTTTCATGATATGATAACTTAGACGAGCTGCTTCGCAGCATCGTCAAAAAGGTGATAAGCGTTTATTTCGTATCAAAATACACTTTATATCTCGACTGTGATTCCCGCAAATTGTGAAAATTTGCTTTAATTAGGTCATCCCGCAAAGAAATTTCGCAACGAGTGAAGTCGAGATGTATAGCGAATATTAAAACGAAATAAACACTCGTTACTTTCTTGCTGATATGGCTTGAAAGAGAGCGGCATTTGAAAAATTAATCTTCGAAAAAAAATGTATAAGTGAAAAATCGTAAGAATTAGAAAATTCAAAGTTAATTATCTAATTTATTTCGTCTGTCAACATCTGTCTGTCTGTCTGTCTGTCTGTCTGTCTGTCAACATCTGTCTGTCTGTCTGTCTGTCTGTCTGTCTGTCTGTCTGTCTGTCTGTCTGTCTGTCTGTGTAAGCATAATGGAATGATAAACCTCAACTTATTTACAGTAAAAGTAAAAATTAATAATGATCTCAGAGAAGTCGTCTTGAATATGAGTAAGGCTGTAATTATGTATGTATATTTGGAAAATTAAAAAGATTGAAATACTACCAAAGAACAAGACCTGGCTGAACGTTTGCAGCCACATGTCTTTCCTCTTCCTTATCAATAAAAAGTACATGCGCACCGAGGCTCACGCAATAATCCTGCGCCAATGCCCATTTAAAGAATCATTTAATAAATACGAAGGTGATAATATTATAACAACACTTCCAAAATGGAATATAAAGTATTTTATTATAAAATGAATTAATACATTATAAATGAATAAATGATTAAATATTATTAAGTTAATGTTAAGTTTCTATTGATTAGAGTTCTAAATAATAAATGTCTGACACAGATGTGTGAAGCGAAAGCGCAATAAAACTGAAAAATTTAACTACATGGAAGAGCCAATTAAACGAACCGAGTAGTATACGTTCTGCATTTGACTAGTTCGTACACCAAATACTAGGGAACGCCATAGCTGTCTTACGTTGTTACATTTCATATTGTCTTCTTAAGAAGGTGTCTTATAAAGTCAAACCGTCGTGATATTTTGTCAATATGTGGTGTTACCTTGTCAAAATACAGTCTTATTATGTCAAACATTCGTGTTATCGTGTTCAAATGTGGTGTTGACTTGTCAAAATACAGTCCTATTATGTCAAACCGTCGTATTATCTTGTCTAAATTTGATGTTGACTTGTCAAAGTACAGTCCTATTATGTCAAACCTTCGTGTAATCTTGTCCAAATGTGATGTTAACTTGTCAAACCGTCATGTTATTTTGTCCAAATGTGGTGTTGACTTGTCACCAGATTTGGACAGGATAACACGACTATTTGACATAATAAGACTGTATTTTGACAAGTCAGCAATAGATTTGGACAAGATAACACGACTGTTTGACATAATAAGACTGTATTTTTACAAGTCAACATCACATTTGGACAAGATAACACGACAGTTTGACATAGTAGAACTGTATTTTGACAAGTCAACATCACATTTGGACAAGATAACACGACGGTTGGACATAATATGACTGTACTTTGACAAGTCAGTACCAGGTTTTGACAAGATAACACGACTGTTTGACATAATAGGACTCTGTTTTGACAAGTCATCATCACATTTGGACAAGATAACACGACGGTTTGACATAATAGGACTGTATTATGACAAGTCAGCACCAGATTTGGACAAGATAACACGACTGTTTCGCCTAATACGACTGTATTTTGACAAGTCAGCATCACATTTGGACAAGATTACTGTTTGACATAATAAGACTGTGCTTTAACAAGTCAACATCGCATTTGGACAAGATAACACGACGGTTTGACATAATAGGACTGTATTATGACAAGTCAGCACCAGATTTGGACAAGATAACACGACTGTTTCGCCTAATACGACTGTATTTTGACAAGTCAGCATCACATTTGGACAAGATTACTGTTTGACATAATAAGACTGTGTTTTAACAAGTCAACATCACATTTGGACAAGATAACACGAAGGTTTGACGTGATAAGACTGTATTTAGACAACTCAGCACCACATTCAAACAAGATAACAAGATGGTTTGACATAATACGACTGTGTTTTGACAAGACAACAACAAATATGGAAAGATATCACGACGGTTTAACATAATAAGACACCTTCTAAAGAAGACAGAAAGAAATGTAACAGCGTAAGACGGATATGGCGTTCCATAAAATACTGTTCAATAAACGTGCTTTATACGCTAGACTTCGCAAACAGATTTCAACCAACGGCATCCAACCCCTGGTATAAAGATCGACATTTTGTACTACGCCCAATATGGCAAAGCCCAAAGGCAAATGACATTCGTGTTTGCAAATGCTAGAAAAACTATTTAAATTATAGGGAAGCTCGATTATTAAAGTGGTATAAAATAAGAATTTCAAACAGTCAAAAATATAACAATATTATGCGGTGGAATTCTGATGTTGATAATCATATTTTCAGCAGTGTTACAAGTCGTAGAACTAGAGATGAAATGTTCTCTGGAAATGGAAATTTTAAATCTTATATTGCATTATTATACTGAGTTATTATCAGCATCATTTGCTATTTAACACTTCATAATGATTTATAGTGACCCACAGTTATGATTCTTTTGAAATAATTTACTAACCACCAAGATTGGAATAGTAATTGCATACAGGTCATATAAAACGAGAATGGTTATTTCATTAACATGTGAAATATAATAAGTATTATGTGACAATTTATTCTAGCTAGGTTGCACTGAAAGTCTGAGGCTTATTGAGAAATTTTGAGTCGTTTTTATGGGTAGAACTCGATGTCTTAAGAAATATTGAGAACGCACCCTCTATGCTAATGAAGACCTACTGTGATCGTCTGTTTTTATTCAACCGCCATATCCTCATTGCCCAGCTCCCGATTTATTTTCGTCAAAGAGATCTTTTTCTATAACATTAAGTTGAGCCTATACAATTTATACGACAAATACGATCAGTGAAAACCCGAAAACAAAAGAGGTAATTGGTATTGATAATTAATTCATGTTCATATTTTTACAGGAAAGAAATGTTTACTTAGACTGCGTGGTGCTGGCGTAACTGGAAGCCGTTCAAAGACGAACACTTCAATGCGCTACCTGACATACAGTATGTAGCAGCTATTAAATAACACAAAAAAGTAAATTTTACGCAAATATTTATTTACACTTATTTCATTTGGACAAACTACCACAAATAGAATGTGTACTTCCGCTACAGGAAATGTCTGTACTTCCGATTGTCGTCTGCACCCCTCCCCGGCGTAGTCATGGTAAAGACATGTAGCGACGGTGAAGAAACCTCACGAACATCGACCGCCCAGTGCCGATACTTGCAGCTGGATTATCTGCAACACGGCGCGACTAATTGCGTGACAACGTGCGCTCTACATTGTCAGCTCGGGATCGTGAAGCCTTTCCGTGTTAGACAGCACGTGGCATTTGTATTGTTGCGTAAGTGTTTCATTTAAAGGTCTATAAAGGTGACAAATCAAATTATTATGCATATAAACTGGTCTAATTTTTACCGGATTTCAGTTACTCTTGCATAAGAAATGCTAATAACAAAGCTTAGGTGTAACGTAGTCGAGAATTATGGAAGATATACCCGTTTCATTATTGGAGGAAATGTTTACAACTTTGCAACTAACGTGATGTGTAGCCCCAAAGCGGTGACGTATGCTAAAAATAGCCGAAAAAACATTCAATTTTAATTCTATTTTAAACAACTTTTTACCAGCAGAAAGTAACTTATTAGATCACTACAAACGTTTTAACCATTTAGAAGAGACCTACTTTGTGAGTGAAAACGTTGAAAATCAACGATATATTTTGGTGACCTGAGTCACTTTCACTTTCCCGAGTAAACAGCGATGTAAATAAAGTTAATAAACTGATTGTTTGTAAACACGATTGACTTGGAGGACACTGTATTTTGAGCTTAAAACAAGTTGTATTGCTCATATTTTTATGGTAATGTCCAATAGCATATATATATTGTTTTTTGATAACCTTTATAAATACAATATGGAAAAAATATGTAAAAATCGGTAAATAATTACGGATCGTCACCTTTATAGAGCCTTTAACCAGTAACGGTAAATATATCATGTATTATGCACGTTTATTTGTATCACAAAAAGATAGAATAAGAAGCCGATTATTTAAATTGACAAAAATAATATAGTTAACGGTATTTAATTTTGTGAAAAAAAAATAATTAATAATAACACTATATATGGCATAACCAAACTGTAGTTGCAATGACTCAACTCTCAGCTTAGGCTGAGAGTTGCAATGCGCTCTCTCTTGTCCATGGGTGCAAAATGTTATCAACAATTCAAAGGTTAATGAACACTGAAACTGCAAGAGCTTATTAAAATTTACCTGTCTAAACCACAAACTCATCCAAATGGTACCATTAAAGCAAGAAATAATTGATTTGTATTGACTAAGGTTTTGTTTTGTACGCTGTATCCGCCATAGTGGAAAATTGACTCAGTATAGGTCAGGTCGCATTACACCAATACGTTGTACGTCGCGTTATGTGTTGGAGCCAAAAAGTCGATAACGATGTGGTATTCGATACAGATTACACTGTTTCAAATTTAAACATAACCATGTCAGCGAGAAAAGTGTGTTGAAACATCGCCGTGTTTTTATCGGATGCATGCAAATGATAACATCCGTAGGTTTCCATTCAGGTAAATTTAACATGGTTATGAAGTTTATTCATTATTTTCCTCAAGTTGTCTCGAACGACGTCTGTAACTCTGTTTAGTGAAACGCACGGATTCCGTGCGCTGAATTGCACCCATGTGTATGAATGAGTGCATATGGACTCCCAGAGCTGCCATAGCAAAAATTATCAAAGGTTCTGGGAGTTTTTTTATATGGACTAAACCAAACTGTAACACATTAAAGTCATCGGTATCAAAAGAAAAACATTGAAATTATCAATCAATGATTACGGACTTTACAAAACTAAAAGATATCCGTAGTGGATGAGAAAAAAAACTCCGTACGACATATGACATCAAAATTACGTCGTAATGATGCTCGTCTCAGCGTTACATAGGTTGACTAAAATGGAAATAATTATAGGCTATAGGAAGAAAAGTATGACGTTTTATACATATTTTGAACAGGAAAAGAACGTACGTACCGAAAATGCATAAAGGTAAAAATAGAAAAATTTGTCAATAAGTCTGGTTTTCTCATGGCGCGATTCAATTATATTTTTATTAAATTGTGAATGACATCAAATTGTTGTATTTAGCTAAACTGTAAGTGTTTTTATTGAAATGTGATTTGCTAAGGTAGTTAGTTGCCCAGCCCATGATTATTTAAGACATATGCCTGCAGGTTAGCCAACAGAATTGTAGATATATACTCTGACCTTCGTTTCAACTTTGTCATCCACGAGTGGCATTTGAAACTACACATTGGGTACCGCATCTGGGTATTTTTATAAATCACTCACACGATTCGAGTGCACACACGTGATCTGAATATGATTTTATTAAGAGGATATTATTGGAAACATTAGAAGCTTTGAATGTGTTTGGCAGAAATGTTCACTTTGTATGGACACATACTTATTTGCTATTCTGTGCATTCCGTTCGCCTGCGATTTTATCGAAGAACTAATCAATTATTTCGCTCGCACGCTCGCTTTGTTTCCATCGAACAACTGATTGTTTTGGCATTATTGGTGTTCGGGCATGTCAGGGGACTTTTAAATAAAATAATTATGTATACTGCAAGGATATGGGAATAACTGATAATTTGCTATCGCGGACAAGTTGGATATCTGATCAGCAGAACATTAGCGGAATGCGTCGTTTTAATGAAAGCAGATATACGTTTATAGACCGCGGGTGATTATGTTGTCGTAGCTGTTATTATGTTTTAAGAAGAAGAAGAAAATAGCGTGTTTAAAATAAAATAAACTTACGTAAGCAACATATCTGACGTCTGTAAACTGTAAATTAAAACAAAAACAATTGACTGTTGCGCTGTTAATGTTAATAATCTTATTGGCTGTCAATAGGTGGTCGTGCAACTACAACTATCAATGGCTTTCGTATATGAATGAACACAATTGGCATTTCAGAAAATTATCTCGCAACTCATAGTGGTCTGGCTTAATATGAATACAATTTTCAAGCCATGTACAATTTACAATTCATAACACGTCAAAACTCACTACCACATCGAACTCACCTGATTTGCTGCAAAACGACCTTTTAAATTGCTTATATAACCGCTGATGGGAGCAATTACTCGTCGCTGCATAGAAATGAAGAATTCATTGAATCGGACGAACATATCTCATCCAAAGCAACTGTATTGCTCATTCGTTTTCTATGAAATGTAGTTTAAGCTTCACAATTATTTTGGTATTTAAATTGTGATATATCAAATGTTCCAAGAAATAAAAAGACATTTTTTAATCTTACTTATACTAAGGTGTTTTTGTAAATTATGAAATCTTAATTTTCTGTTACTGCAAGAGGAGTCTGCCTCTGAAGTATTGATTAAATTGCAGTCATTTTGGACTTTAAATTTTGCTGCCATATTTGGTCCAAAATTACAATGCCATTTGTTTTTACTAACATCGCAAATATGTAATGGTATGTAGGTATCTTTTCTTCTTTTTCTTTTTTACGATTCCTTTCTTTTAAAATAGAAGTCATCATCATCATCAAAATCGCCAACATCAGCAACATCAATATACACAAACTTTTCAAACAAGTCGTAATTACTGTATCAGCGTATTAATCAAAGCATGTGTTTTATTGTGAAATGTATATTCATTAAACCCTGTTGAACACTAATTTTGATTTTGATTGCTGATTTGGAGTTATAAAATGAGGATCAGATTGATGATATGACATTGATGATTAAGATTAAATAATAATGGTGATGATGATAATGATGATAATGATTGCGATGATGATTGATGATCAGGAGGAGGAGAAAGAGGAGGAGGAGGAGGAAAACTGTATTTCCTTTTTAGGCTAAATAAGGAAACAGAAACTGTATTCCTTATTCAAACCAAATAAGGAACGGAATTTTCGTACTACAGACGTATTTTTAACTGAAGCAAAGTGCTCCACATACCTGCGAAAAGTATGGAATGTGTAGGTAGGACATTAAAAAGATAAGTGTAGCACAATTATACTTAGTAGTAGTTACTTATCACACAGTTAATTTGTTGCGGTTGAATAAGAAACAATGAACAAGATCCTTATTGAAGCCAAATAAGGAACTGGCATTGTCTGTCTTAAAATATATTAAAACGAAGCAAGTTTTTAGTTGAGAGAAGGATATTTAAAGAAGTTATTGCGATAAATTTAAACTTATATATGCCGTGTATCTGACTTTAGGGAGATAACAAGCAAATAACAGGAACACGTTTATAGAATTATTGATAGTGTAATTTCCTGCACAGACAACGGGAGGTTGCACACCACTTTATATTCGGTATTGTATTATCCACGACAATACATGACTATAATTATATTGAATGATAACCAAGTTCGTTTCTGTTGTTTTATTAAAAATAGGACCAGCTCATTATTCATTTTTCATGTGACCTTGCATTTAGAAAACACATTAAAATAATCCAAATGGAAACAAATATCAATTAAACCATTGAACATTTATGCCAACCGTAGGCACCTGAGCTCAAATGAGACTGGGATCTACATGAGCCAATGGCTGATATCTTGGTCAACGCTATGCCGTTCTAGACGGGCCTCAAATGCTACATGTATGTGTTGAAATTTGTAGACTACTATTACTACTACTACTACTACTACTTCTACTACTACTACTACTACTACTACTGATACTACTACTTCTTCTACTACTACTACTACTACTACCACTACTACTGCTGCTGCTGCTGCTGCTGCTGCTACTACTACTACTACTACTACTACAACTACTACTTCTACTACTACTTCTACTACTACCACTACTACTACTACTACTACTACTACTACTACTACTTCTACTACTACTACTACTACTACTACTACTACTACTACTACTACTACTACTACTACTACTACTACTACTACTACTACTACGACTACTACAACTACTACTACTACTACTACCACTAGCTCCTCTTTTCCTCCTCCTCCTTCTCCTCCTCCTCCTACTACTACTACGACTACTACTACTACTACTACTACTAGTAGTAGTAGTAGTACTACTACTACTACTACTACTACTACTACTACTACTACTACTACTACTACTACTACTATTACTACAACAACAACAACAACTACTACTACTACTACTACTACTTCTACTACTACTACTACTACTACTACTACTACTACTACTTCTACTACTACTTCTACTACTACTACTTCTACTTCTACTACTACTACTACTACTACTAACTCTACTTCTGCTACTACTAATACTACAAATACTACTACTACTACTACTACTACTACTACTACTACAACTGCTAGTGCTACTACTACTACTACTACTACTACTACTACTACTACTACTACTACTACTACTACTACTACTACTTCTACTACTACTACTTCTAGTACTACTACTACTACTACTACTACTACTACTTCTACTACTTCTATTACTACTTCTACTACTACTACTACTACTACTACTACTACTACTACTACTACTACTACTACTACTACTAGTACTACTACTACTACTACTACTACTACTACTACTACTACTACTACTACTACTACTACTTCTACTACTACTTCTTCTACCGCTACTACTACTACTACTACTTCTACTACTACTACTACTACTACTACTACTACTACTACTACTACTACTACTACTACTACTTCTACTACTACTACTACTACTACTACTACTACCACTACTACTACTACTTCTACTACTACTTCTACTACTACTTCTACTTCTACTACTACTACTACTACTACTACTAATTCTACGTCTGCTACTACTACTACTACTACTACTACTACTACTACTACTACTACTACTACTACTACTACTACTACTACTACTACTACTACTACTACTTCTGCTACTTCTTCTACTACTACTACCACTACTACCACTACTACTACTACTACTACTACTACTACTACTACTACTACTACTACTACTTCAGCTACTACTAATTATTTTTATTTTATCTAACAAACATTTAATTAAAGTTTTACCAATTAATTGTACAAAAACTTATATTCAAAACATACAAATCAGAACCTAAATATAAATTTTTAACATATGAATTACCTCCCTTTATAAGAATATTACTAGATTACATGTTTAAATATTACGGGCAAAAGCCCGCGAAGCGGGCGTAGACCGTTCATACATATGGGAATTTAGACATAAAATTACATAAGAATACCACATATGGATACGTCTCAAAAAAATTTGCCACGCGACATATATTTTCGCGATGCTATTTATGAACTTAAACAAATCAAAAACACTTTGACATAGGCCTAAATCGCATGTAAATACATACCTCAGGAAAAGTTATATCAATGACATCATAATTGTGTAGCGAATCGCACTAAATATTCTCGCATTATTTGTTTTTCTTCGCAAACGTTCCAGAATTAAGTCATTACTCAATTATCTCCCCTGAATGCTCTTCTTCAGTGGGTATAAGCCGAAGACTGGTTTACTACATATAGTGACAGTCTTTACCAAACACAATTTAGGTGAACATAACCCGTCTTTAATATATTGCCGAATCTCAGATTTCTGTCGAATTTATTTGCTTTGGTCTTTTCGATATCTTATTGTTATTATTATCCTGACAAATCACAAACGCTTGTAAAAAAAATATTTGTTTTAAACATTATAGTTGGCATCTCTATTCTTCCAGTATTCTCGCGGTATTTCAATAACGACACCCTACTGTTTATTTGTCAGAATTTGTGACGCATTTTCCATTCGCTCTCAGAAAGAAGTTTAACGTGTGATCATGAGCAATATTCTGGTAAGTTGTCGTTGTTATCCACCAGAAACACATTTATTCACAAAATTTAAAGATATTTCAATCTAACTTTTTAGTCTTTTAGCTTTAATTTTTAAGTATTTACACCTCGTCTGCTCGCACTTTACCAATATCCCGAAAAGTTACATATCACTATAATTAGTTTAGGCCTAAAACCACAAAATCCGATACCGTTGGATTTTCGTACCACAATCTTACGTAAAAAAATCTTCCAGATTCGAAATCAACAAAAACAAGACATTTATAAATTGTCTGCATTATTGATCAAATTTTAAGATATTTGTTGGTTTTCTGTTTTTAGAAGCTGTTCTGCCAAGGCAAGAGCTGGACATCATACAAGTCATTCTATCCAGCAAAACTGACAGTTTTGGTTTACAGAAATCAACAAAGGAGGGATTCCTGAACTATCAAAATTTCCAAGCTATACACACAGTTATTATTTATGGTGATCTTTATTGGTTCTGTTTGTTTACTTGGATGGAACATGTGTGAACTTTTATAGAACTTTGAAAAGTCTATATATGTCTATCTATAAACAAAAATCAGCTATGGTATAATAAGATCAGATGTGCAAACAATGTCAAAGGGTTGTTAAATTAACAATTTGAATGCAATTATGCTGAAAAAATATGAAAGTTCCCATGCAAATTGTGTCTGTATATCGACAAGTGTCTGCCGATAATTGTCAAACTAGTAATACAAAAACTTACCACAAGTATGTAAAAGCACTAAGTACCAGTGATCATTTTTAGTAAGATAGTGTAATTCTAAACAGTAGCAAATAGCTTGTTTAGTAAATGCATAATGCAATTAATATGATTTTCGTTCTATTGTGTAATTAATAAATTGGTTGTTACTTGTTAATCCATGATAAATGTTTTATGGCTAGTACAAAACCAGCAATGTTATTTTGTAAAAGGTAATACAATAACACCACTTTGTAATTTCATATACGTAAATATTCTTGAAATGTAGGTTGATGACAGTGTTTTAGTTTTACTTATTTTGTAACTATTATTTTATGGGCAAATAAATGATGTGAAGTGTTTTGTATCTCCACACAATACCACATACCTTTTTAGATATGTACTGTGTTATGTGTTATTTGAATGTTTAAATTAAAAAATATGGATGATATAACATGATGCATTCTAATATTTGCATTCAAATTGTAACTATAGAGCTAAGTGTATGCAGTTTAGACTGTGATTTTAGAATTGCTACAAAATGGCTAGTTTTTTAGTGGCGACAAAATTTAAACTATTCAACAATAGTTTGCGAAAGAAATTTAGAAACCTGCGCAAGATACCTGTATTTATTAAATATTTTAATTGCAAAACAAGTATGTTGTTATGCTGTTACACATAATTATACATTGATAATAAATAAGAAGACAATTAGTGGTGTAAACGTTTCCCAACAGTAGAAATCATTATTCTGATGAAGTCAGTGATATACAGACGAAAGCTCCAGGTATGGCTTTCAATACGTAGTGTGTGTTATGTGACAGTCTAAAACTTATTGGATTAAAAAAAATCCTGTCAAAAATTGTCAATCAAAATTGATTTGACACATCACATGAATTTGATTATGTTAAATCAGTGTACTGTATGCTAAATGCAACTGCTTAAGCAAGCTGTCAAGTTGAATTGAGACATTTGATGAAACAAACTGTTTCCTGGATAGGACCAGTACTTAGTTTCTATATGATGTACCATGACGTCGAAAGTCTACAAGACCTACTAGGTAGAAAGAGTAATGTACTTCGACGTACAATTTTCACCGACCCTTGAGTGTTAGCCAATCAGAAGACACATTACGTCTGTTGCTTTTAGAGATATTTGACATTGAACATTATTATTATTTATACCGAATTATGCGACTATCGACCGCTAACTCATAGATATTGTGCGTATTTATTAAACATTATTATTATTATAATTTATACCAAATACGCACAATATGAGTTAGCGGTCGATAGTCGCATAATTTGGTATAAATTACCCACTTAAGGGATCAATACAGAGACCTCCCAGTGACTAAGCCAGTTAGCGGACACTCCATCCACTATACCACAGATACCAAACCAGCTATAAATTCCTATGGCTAGAAAACAAAAAAGTATCAGATGCTAGATCTGTAAGCTTGGAACATGTAACTCGTTTTAAGATTGATTTTTTTGGATGCATTACTTAATTATTGCAACAAATTATAATATGTTGAACACAATCATGTCCATATATTTATTAAAAATACATGGTTATCAAAAAAACTTAAAAACCTTTTGCCCGTAAATTAGGTAGCACCTATAATGATATTATATATAAGCGTTTACTAATAATCAACACTGAAGTCAACTTTTCAAACAAAATGTGTTTACTTGTTTAGCTATGTTTGAGAAATATTTTTTAATGAATTAGCAGTTTCCCATTGTTTATATTTATTAAAATAGGTAGGGGGAGTAACTGGTATAATAATTTCGCATTTATTTTAAATTTCAAGTCAAAAATTTTAATAGTATAAACATTGATTAATACTCTGAAATTGAGGACATTTGTCAAAAGATATTGCTTTGTAATTTTATCAGCAGATCAAACTGAAAAGTGGCCGATTTTTTAGGTACATTTAACCTACGAAAATGAATAGTTTACATGTCATCATTTTCTGTTCATTAAGTAACATTCACCAATCTAATTCTATTTAAATTTTCATGCTAGGTGAGTTTTGAACCCAGGATTATATATGTGAAGTTTAGTTTCAACCAGTTGCCTAACACTAAAGATTTTTCTTAAATAGTCCCAAAAGTGTCCGGAATTACGTACATGACCAGTACTACTAACACTGCTACATCTTCTAGTTCTTGAGAAGCTATTCAAATAGTTACTTGACTAGAACGACAAATGACCGAAGTGATTGCTGAACAGTTTGACTAGAATTTCTTAAAATTACAAAACAATTGTTTCATGCACCGTCTATACAAAATAGGAAATTGGAATCGAGAAATTGAAAACAATGAAGCAATTAACGTTGTCTGAGAGGAAACAAATTTAATTTCTAAGCTTCCCTGCCTTTCATGTTATTTTTAACGTATCATGGGAAACAATCAACAGAAAGCACCTCTTCGGAAGGCTCAATCCGTTCCGGATACTCAGGTTTCACGTATTTGCAAAATGACATGAGTTTGAAAAACAGCAGAAATTCCATGAATAAATATCAAATGCACTTATATGATAATAGGTGCTACCTAATTTAAGGGCAAAAGCTTATTTGATGTTTGTTAAAGAGAAGACGGGTAATATATGTTTGCAAATTATCATGCAACAAAACATTCAATTTCTTTACAAAACAATATGTAATTTAGCAAAGCAATAAAATATAATTTGTTTTAATCTTAAACAAGTTTATGAAGCTATGCTTTATGTATAGTAACCCCTTGTACTGTTTTCAAACTCTTAAACATGTATTCATTTTTTGTTTACTTTTAAAAACAATGTTAGAATTTTTAAAAACATTAAAAAATCTCGCGACACTGTGTTTTATTGATGTTTTCCATATCCAGGGATGCCATTTATGTTAAAGAGCGCGATAATTTCTAAAACGATTTTATTTAACTTAAGCATAAAAAAGAAAGGTGCCGTACTTCATTATTTTGGTCCCATGTCTAAATCATCGACATTGTAAATGTATCCCCTGCATATGTAAATGAAAAACTTTTTGTACTTAATTAATGTTAATAAACATATAAATGCAAAAAGGCTTGCTGGAGTGTTTGCATCTATCTTGAAAGAAGTGCATAGACCTCATTCACTGCGCAAAATTACACAGACCAGAAATATCACCTTTGGCTTTGGACACAATACTCTTTGCATATCTTCCGCACTGTTAGAGCTTATGTCATGAAATGTGGTAAACTTATTGTATTTTTCTGAATCCTCAGGAATTAACAGTTGGTAAAAACTATCGCTTATGGCATACACAGATTGAACATTACTAGGTTGGTGTTAAGGAGAAAATACTAGTAGCAAAAATTTAGATTTATGATGAAGACCCACATCATAAGCTTAACGCTAAATATATGAGTGTACCTGTCACTTAATGTGTGAGACAAAAAAAAAACAACATACGTATTATTACGAATTTACTGTTATGAACAAGAATTGTTTTACCAGTAAATAATTTACCAAACCATATTTAAATAAAATATAATCAAATATTTTTCACCTGAATTTAATTACATTATTTCGTTTAATTTCATTTAATTCATTTTCATGTTTTGAAAGTAAAAGATATTCAGTCATTATGGAATGTGGCATTAAACATATAGACAGCAGCTGCGTATTGCATGTGAATGAGGCCGTTTCCACATGAATATGATTATAAAATAACAACCCGATTATTAAACTGCATGTACATCCCAATTGATTAAAGTCAAGTTTTTGTATGTTCAAGCTCATAAACAAAATAACACATTCAGTATATTCATTTATACCCTTATCTTCTTGCCCTTGTTTCTGTGCACTCAACACATGTAGTATTAGACACACTGTTATGAGTTTGCATATATTCAGATAAGTTCCTACCACGCGTTTGTTAGTTAAAAAACACGCTCAGTCATGGCACTAAATGTCAATGAGTTGACTTCATCAAAGATGTAGAACCAAAAAAAATACTCCACTCATCCAGTAGGCCTTCTATGAAGAAATAATAACAAGCAGTCATCAAATAAAATGAATACTGTATCCTACACTTTCGCTTCTTATATGGTCTTCAAAAAATTAATCAGAGACAGCTGACAAGACTAAACTTTTGCTTTTCGCTTATTTGCAATTTTTTCAAAGTGTCAGCATAATGTGCAAAATAATAATGGTAATACACAACATGGTCTCAGGTGTGTCAAATGAATTTTTAGGCAAGGATTATTAATTATAGGTATAAGTTCAAGTGTACAACACACTCTTTTGTAATAAAAATATTGTAAAGTGTGCTACTGGCACTGCATTATGCAAATTTATATTTAAGCAAAAGTTAACATTCATTTATATAATAAACAAGAAATCTGATACTTAAAAACAACTTAGTAGATATTGTTTAATGTACAATGTATTACTCAAAGTCATCATCACACAATGAGACAACACAATGGTCTCTAAACAGAGTGTGCTTTTTAATTGTGGCATACATTTTATGAATTAATACTAGTAATAGAAATACAACAAAAAAACGTCTAGAGCTGCCTGGGAACTATGATCATTTTTAATATCAACAATTCATTTGACATGCCTGATTGCAAATTGTTAATTTCGCTATTCTTTCACATTGTTTTCACACCTGATATTTGTTATGCTGTATATTCTTTTTGCTTACAGACATACAGAGTCTCTTCACAATAATTGCAGTTTCTTTACAGTCCACTAACATTGAACATTACAGAGACACAATTGCTAATGTTTCAGTCCCGGTCAAGCTTTATAGGTCCAGAATTGCTTCGTTGTTGAGTACAAAGCACGCAGTCAGTTTTGCTCAGCAGAATGCTGCATGGAATGTGTGAAGTCCAGCATTTGACAGAGCAGCTTCTAAAAGAAAATCAAAGAGAATCCATAAAATGTACATATGAATTAGTCTACATGTATTTCCAATGTGTATGTAAGCACAGTTTGATTTTTTACAGTGTGGAACAGTTTGGTACGAAAATGATCAAGTATGAGTCGGAGATGCAATATTGTTTACAATCACAGCGTAACTTAATACATCACAAAAGAAAGGGTCTTTAGAATAATCACGTAGAATATACTCAAGAAATAACTCCAAAACTGAATAAAATGATAACTTTTATGTTCCATTCGTTTGACTGAATAATAATGACCTTAAATTAAAAATCGGCGAAATTTTGTATGTGCCTAAAACAGTTCCCATGTTATCAAAGGTAATCTTTAGCAATATAATTACAGATTGATGTTTTATGTAACCAAACGCAATATTTTAATTGAATAATTACTTACCAATCGAGTGCATTCCATTAATTTATTAAATTTAACAATGTAAACATCCACCAGAGTATGTCAGTTTCAGTTTTCACTTCTAAATGACGTATTGACGAAAGCAGTGACGTCACACAGACATGTATAGTTGTCGACGAAAGAAACGCGGCCGTTCATGTTGTGAACAAATTAAACTTTTAAACAATTGTTTATTTATGTAAAGGGATAATATTAACTATAGAATATTGGGTTCATTGAAGAAGTTAATTCGAAACTAATCTTATTCGATATTGTAAACCGGAAGTACGCAAATAATTTAGACTGGTTATCTTTTTTAAGATTTGTTAACAACATCTAGAGCAATTTTCAATTTGCAATGCATTATGGGAAACAGGAAGTGTCACACAGGGAGGCAAACCGACGTTTTTTGATCGTAGAAAATCATATAATGCAAGGAGATAGAGTACCATTACCTACAAAATAATAAATTTATTGTTGTATTTTTTATTGAGGTATGCAAATACATGCGATATGGTGTTTGTCGAGGTGTCTGTGTTGCTACATCTGTCAAGTAAACTGCCCATGCATCGCGAAAACAGACGACGCGGGAGGAAATATTTGACTTCAATACCCTATCAGATAAGTAAATTTGTATTTCAGAAAAGTGATACAAATAAACGGTCAACGCCCTTCGGGCTTTTGCCCGTATAATGCAGGAACATCTTTCTTTAAAAATCTAAGGTTTTTAGCAACTGTAAATTTCTTCCATGTATAGAACAAGTTCTATATGGCAGTAGTTCTTCTTGAATGCTGTGAGCTTTTATAAGTACATACGTACAGCTCAGAGTTCATCTTGTTAACCCATTTTTTAATGTCAAAAAATTATATCTCACGTATGTCTATAAAATCAAGTTCAATCAACCTTATACATCCTTACAAACACAATACCAGTTATTACCTTATATCAATTTGTGAGTTAATTGTGGAGAAATACTCAAAACAAAAAAACAAAAAGTCAAAAACATACTACAAAAACCCTTATCAATCTGAAACCCGAAGTTTTGATTTGACAATTGAATCTATCTTACCGATGTTCCAGAGATAGGAAGAATAAGAACTGTGCGACGGATTGCTTAATGAATATGAATGTGGATTAGCCCTAAAAGAAATGCAAAATAACAAAAGCCCAGGATCTGATGGCATCACAATCGAATTTTATAAAATATTCTGGAATGATATAAAAACACATCTAATTAATTCACTTAACTATTCTTTTAACAACGAAAACTTAACTATGCTACAAAAACAAGGTATTATATCACTTATTCCAAAACCTGGCAAAAATTAAGAATCCTTATCAAACTGGCACCCGATTAGTTTACTAAACAATGATTATAAAATTGCAACTAAAAGTATAGCAAACAGAATATAAAAAAAAATTACCATCAATCATTTAAAAATCTTAATCTGGTTTCATAAAAGGACGTTACATTGGTGAAAACGTTCGTCTCATCCAAGAATGCATAAACTATTTCAACAATTCAAATAGTCCTGGTCTAATATTCTTTGCAGACTTTGAAAAGGCATTCGATTCGCTTGATCATTCATTTATGTTCTCTTGCTTAGAAAATATGAACTTTGGTGAAAGTCTCATTCAATGGGTCAAACTATTCTATACCGATATTAACAGTATAATCATCAACAATGGCTTCTTTTCAAACAGTTTTAACATCGAACGAGGGGTTCGATAAGGATGTCCACTCTCATCATCGCTTTTTATTATTTGCATCGAGTATCTATCACATCACATCCAATCAAATGAACACATAAAAGGCATATCACTAGAACCTGACGAAGAAATCAAACAATCCCTATTTGCTGATGATGCAACTTATTTTTTAAATAACAATTACGATTCTTTTCATAACCTAATAGAGACGCTAACCCTTTACGGAATGACATCGGGTCTTAAACTAAACAAAAGTAAATGTACTGTGCTATGAGTAGGTAAATTAAAACAAAGTAATGTTCAATATAAAAAAGAAATGAACTTTAATTGGACATCCGATGAAGCCACAACGTTAGGAATTACATTCACAAATAATGAAAAGAATACAGTTCTTAAAAACATAATACCTAAATTACAGAATTTTAAAAACTGCTTAAAATCATGGCATCATCGTAAACTTACACTAATCGGAACAAGAAATATCTTTAAAAAAAGATATACGGCGTAAATAGTTTAATGAATGAGATCAAGGATAGCGAATGTCTTTTTCTGTGCAGTTCTTAGCTGCATCACACGCAGTACGGGATGTTACGGGGAGTTTTCGCGGCTTATTTTACATTATAACATATTGCTGGTCATAAACCTATAGATACAAAACAGAAAACCAAAAGAAGAATGGAAGTGAAATTTAAACATATGAGTCAACCGGCCACACGAGAAGTATCCGTATTTATAGGCGCGTTCTTCGAACAAACCTGTTTTAGTGGTTTGTCGGGCATTGCTATTTGATTCGATTATTAACAGTATCAATTATCATCGTGCTAATGCTTAAAGTGATATTATGGGCATTTTGCACTGTTGAATTGAGCTGAAAAGAATTAACAGGTCAAAATAGTTAGTTAAAATGTGGTTACTGATTAATTATCTGCAACTCACCTTGCTACCAGTTGTTTATAAAAATATATTTTATATTCGATATTCTTACGTGACCCACCCAGTCCTGTAAGCTGAAATGATCCGTAAAACAATTTCGTGTCTTTGTGTCGTATGAACAAATCTTAGTTCTTCTTGAATGCTCTGAGCTTTTATGAGTACATCTGGGAGTTGGATTATTGCAACTAGAACAAATCTGCACTAAAACTAAATTTAGGTTCAACTCGTAAACGCATGATCAGTTGTCAAACGAAAGTACGGTTGATATTCAAATGCATTATATTTCTCTTTCTGGTATATTGTTTTAGTATGATGATGCTGCATTAATTAATATAAGTGTATATGAAGTAGAAACATCAAAAATAATCAACGGTTGCGATAGACACCTATAAACTGTTACATGCTCATAATATCACTTTAGTACATTAGGCAATATGGACGAATAATTATTGTTAAATTTATCAACAATAATATTTATCATTGTATTGTTGAAAACACATTAAGAATCTATTATTTACATACCATAATTATATTGCTGAGTATCTTCATTTAACATATTTCTGGTCTAAAGAAAATTCCAGGTCACCTAGTTCACGGATAGCGTCTTTATTATATAACGATTATTTTACTGGCCGCCAACTCCGGTGATGACCTGTATATAAACTCTGAATGTCCGCGAATTGACCCGATATACCTCGCGGGTTGAAATGCAATGCTTTAAAGTGAGGCCTCGCTTCCATTGCTCTTTATACTTTTACATGTTAACATGTTGACAGGAATAAGGAAGTAAGTACTAAATATGAGAACATAGCCTTTTAAATATAAACGCTCTTGCGCTGGTAATACTCTGAAAATAAAAGGTGTACGCACAAACTGTATTGATGTCGAGAATTGAGTGTAAAACTGTTCTATCTATTAAGCCTTTTCATTCGAGATAAAATTGTTTCATACAGTAAAACAGTGTTACAAAGACGCGGATATGTTTCCAATGTTCTGGTGGTATACTCAAATCAGCCAATGGAATAAATGAAGTGTCTTCATTCGTACCTAGCCGCGGGAAATTTTATTGGAATTTTATTGGACACTTACAAAGGTCAGGCTAAGGTGAAAAGCTGGCTTATGCAGCTTACGCCGAAAAAACACAGTATTGAAAACGTTTGCACTTCCTAAATTAATATATGTATTAACAGTTCTCCCAAATTCACCAAGTGATGTTATTAACGATATAAAATCAGCAATATTCAATTTCATATGGGACGGTAAGCCTGATAAAATAAAAAGAACTCAGTTAATTCAATATGTAGAAAATGGAGGTATCCAATTAACGAACATTGACTCATTCTTGAATGCAATCAAATGCAGCTGGGTTAAACGATACCTAGATAATACCAATACGAGTAAATGGAAATTATTCTACCAGAAAATCCTAAAAAAATATGGTGACTCCTTACTCTTTGAATGTAACATCAGCAATACTATCTTACACGAAATTGCAAACGAAAACATATTTCTGTCTGATGTTCTATCAGCGTGGAGTGATGTCACTCATAACTTAGAGACCCAAACCAGCAGTAAAACAATTTTATGGAACAATAAAGACATAACTTCAAACAATAAGACGTTTTTCTATAAAGACTGGTTTGAACGAAGCATTAAATATGTCGAGTATTGTCGACCAATTATATGACTACAGAATTAAGGATTTCTACTCTTTTGATAATATATGCTACATATACGGAATACCTTCAAATAATTTTTTGAAGTACTACACACTAATCAAAAGCATACCCATACATATTAAATCTGAAACCAATACAAATAATACACCATGTACTCAAACAACATTTGTAGAAAACATACTTGGAAGAAAAAACTAAACAAATAAAATATTGTACACACTACAAATTAAAAACCCTACAGAAAAATCCAAAATAAATGGCTAGTCCTTTTTGGAGAAAAAGAACTTAATTGGAAACACATATTTACCATGCCATATAAAGCAACTATTGAAAGCACACTGAGAAATTTTCAATATAAATACATCCATAGAATTATAGCTACAAATACCGGTAAATATCTCTTTAAATGTAAACTATCTAACTCAAATCTGTGTGACTTCTGCAGTGAAAACATTGAAACTATAGAACATCTTTTTTGGGAGTGCAAACACATCCAGCCTATTTGGAATCAATATCTTTTCTTGAACAACATCAACTAAACGTTAAACTATCTCTCTTAAATGTAAGTTTCGGAATTAACTCATTGAAATCAATAGACTGTAATAATGTTGTGAATTTTATGGTTATATTGATGAAATATTTTATCTTAAACATGAAGTACAAAAAACAAGTACCAAATTTTAATTGTTTTGTCCATAGTCTTAAAATAAAAATTCAGATTGAGAAAGAAATAGCCTTCAGTAATGACACATTACACATCTTTGAACAAAAATGGAATCAGATTAAATTCTCATAATGTTTTGTCCACTTATATACATTTCATTCTTATGTTAGTTTATCTCTCTAAAATAGTTTTGTTTATTTTTTTTATTCTTATTTATTCAATCAGACAAGATCATTGTGAATATACAACAAAACACACAAGTCCATTATGTTTTCTTTCAACTTTATACAATTCATCATATTTCATAACTATTCCTCTGTTGTTCTTTTCTTTGCTCTCTAAAAAAATATATATATATATTAGCATATCTTGAATCACATGTCTGAACTATATTGCTTTGTACAATCACTATGTTGTATGATCATAAACATGTTTACATTGTATGTATAATATTGAATAAAACAAAAAATTAAAAAAAAAAAATGTTCCAGAGATAGTCAGTATATTACCATTTGTAGATAAGACACGAGATCTATCTCGCCAAGGATTCCGGAGATACACAAATGTAGTCTATAGTGTATTTTTGAATTCAGAATTACTCAGAATACTCGGCTTTGTCCATTGCAAAAACATAGACACATTTAAATGAACCGTTGACGTGTTTGAAACTTAGGATTAATATCAATATTATGCGAGCATAACATATCATGTAAGTTCTTTAAATTTGCGCATCATAGATATATTTCAGGGGGTTTTCTGCCTACTTTGGGAAAAGGAGTCTGACCAAATTGGGAATTTTTTATCGACAAAATTGCCCATTTTGGGAATTTTTGTTTCGTGAAACGGCTCATTTTTGGAAAAAAATGAATTAATCATGCTTAAATAAGTCTGTGGTTTAACAATTTTCTTTATATAAACACATGCAAAACAAACACTGCCCAAACACAAGTTACAGCAACATTTTTGGCCGAGCTAAAATAGAGCCATGGGTATTTCATTGTATACTTAAATGTATTAAATGATGATTGAACTACAACTTTCTTACAAGGCCCAGAGCATTCAGTTGCCGATTTTGTGATTGACGGCCCTGGCATTACTTCTGTTCCTGTTACATTTTGCTGCGTATTGTCCGAGCCTGTCTGTTCAGGGTTACTCGCAGTAATTTCGGAAGATTCTGAGCGTTTCGAAAACATCGATGACATCGTTACACATCCTTGAGCGTCTATTTTTCGTGTTTTTTTAATGTAATATTTACTATTGTGCGAAGACATGATTGAAAATAAGCGTCTACAGATGTGGTATAGAATGTGTATTGTGCGGCTCTATATACTCTTTTGTATAATGCGGAACAGTTCGAACGTCATCGCTGAGAGTAAATGCATCCGGAAAATACACAAAAAAATCTGTGTCACTAAAGGTTTTATTACGACGCGAATGAAGGGAAGTCACTCTTTCGATATAAATTATGTTTACTTGTTACGATTTTGGAAGATTTTATTTTTTGGGAAAAATGCAATCAAAATTCGATTGGGAACGGGTCCGTTTGCTTTGGAAATGCCTCCATTTCCCGGAGGCGCAGACAGTGCTGAAAAACCCCTGTATTTACAATCTATTTGTGTTTATTTATGCCAGAAAATAGTTTATATGGCTAATATTTTCGAATAAACTGCCGCCCGGATTCTGGGCGGCACGTTTCTATGAAAAATCGGGTAGCAGTTGCAACTGCCAGCGACCTGGAGGGTCAATAACTAGGCGTTGGTTTATTGCAACTATATACATGTACGGCAGGACATTTTGAGAATGGGACCAAGACCCTTTGCATTTGGAAAAACTGCAACGTTTTGAGTTAACTTAAATTGGGAAATATGTGTAATGGTTTTCTGGCTAACAAATGAAATTGAATTGAAAGTAAACATGATTTAAATGTTACATTTACTAAGTTTTATCTTATAGAGTTTGATGGGAGATAAAGAAAATGTTAAGACTGAAAATAAAACACCACGATTTGGAAATGTAGGTCCCATTTGGAAAAAATATACACTTTTGACAAGTGGGAATGACAGCCAATTTTTTCCTTCATTTTAACGTACCCATAAAAGGTACCTTCCCAATTGAGGGAAGACTACAAAAGGAAAACACATTCGCCATGAAACAAGCAAATTCATTAAATAAATATCACCTGCCAAACAAATTGTGTCTACGGATGGGTGTTGTTTTCCTACAGGCCCCTTCTTGTACGAAAAAACACTGATATCAAATAAAAGAAATGTTACACTCTTTGTGGCTAATATTTCAAAATGTCCCAACACGAATGGCCCCCATTTAAATGATTAAATTATTTAATTATAAAGATTTGCATCAGTGAACATTTCAATAGGAATTTTTTTAATGTACATGTTTATAATGTTATTAGGAAATATTTGCTTACACCAGGGTTGGTGCTAAGGAAGTAGTAGCCAAATTTCAGCTTTACAAAAACAACCCATATCAGAAGCGATTTTGCTCTATATATGAGTGTACCTGTCACTTTTTATGTGAGAATAACAAAGAATGATCAGCAACATCAGGGAATTTTTCCTTCTTATTAAAGTACTGTAAAACAGCACTTTCCCAATGACTAAAAAAACTACACATTTCCCAATTGCTGTTAAAAAAATTCCCAATGGAACGTTTCTTTAAAAAAAAATAAAAAATTAATAAAGTGCAACATTTAGTTAGTTTCCCTATGCAGCTTTATTTTCCAATTGAGCAAAAAAATGCTGAACATTATTATTATCATCAATTTATTGGTATCAACAACAATTTATTTAATTATCAATTAAACCACATTTTAATAAAATATTTTTAGCTGAAATTAAAGGCTTCGCATATTGTTTATATGCTTTTTGTAAACAAAATAGCTTTAAAAAAAATTACTACTGAAACAACATGGACCAGCGGTGTAATAGTTGATATGAAATATTGTTGTCATCTTCCAAGTTCGTTCAATCCATCCACGACCCAGGGCCAGGTGGCACATTATTTTTATTGACTTGTATTACAAAATAACTTAAAATTTGAACTTAAAACCACATGTACAAGTGATTTGGTATTTTAAGTGTAATGTCAGATGTGGTCTAATCAAAGTTTGTTATAATCATCTCCTTGGGTTTAAACAGACCATGCCATAGTTCATTAGTTGTCACAACTGCTTATGTTCTGTGAAATTTCAAGGCACAGAGGTTATGTGTTTTGGTATGTAACTTCAGTTCAGATCTTGTGTCTGTAGTTCAAACTGGCTATACCTTGGAGACACATGGTTATTAAAGATTTTGTAAGCAAAAAACAAACAGATGAGCAATCTAAGGCCATATTGGACCTTTTTTATGTTTTTATTTGCAAATGTTCGCCAGTGCTGCATTTTAATTATGAAGAGCATTGTTTTCAAGTATGCTTTGAAGAATTAGTTTTGGTCTAAACTTACCTACTAATACCTTTACCTTTCCTCTGACCTTTTATCCCAAATAACAGGTATTATTATTTTGTAGGCGCTGGATGTGAATACAAACTTCAACAAAGCAAACACCAAATCAGGAACTGCATGGCGCATGTTTAAGGGAAAGTCAACAAATGCGTTGGACAGCATGGACTCTGCAGAACCTGTAGACAAACAGAAAACGCAGTCCCAGCTAGCCGTGCCTTTAGTTGAAGCACTTTTCTTGCCTGATTTTATCGTTAAGAGCAAGGATACCGACTATGATGTAAGTCACAGTGTGTGTGTGTTTTTTTTTCATGAAACTTATTTTATCTGATACAGCATTTAGGTTTGTATTAAAAGATAATATCATAATAAACCTTTTTCAATTTTTTTATTTGACTGCTAATTTACATACATGTTGATTTTCTATGTTTTGCCAAAAAGTTATTGGCTCAATAAGTTCATGCTACTTAATTTTTTTTTTAAACAAATCATGTTTTTTTTATCTTCTTTATAAGTCCGATAAAACTGTACTTTCCAAGTGGGAAAAAGACAGTTGAAGGTTTCCACCAAAAAATTAAAAAAATAATTATATAAATAAAATGCAACATTTAGTTTATATCCCTATGCAGCTCTATGGCTTGGGCCTAGGTAAATATAATATTGACAACTTGAAAACACTTAGTTATTGATTTTAAAGTATTTGTTAGCAACAAATCAAATACACCAATTTCCCATTCTGAAGACTTCACGATGCAAATTTGCTCAATTTCATGTTTTGAAGCGCTAATTTCCCAATTGGGCTGTTTTAGGGACTTTTCCCAATGGGGCAAACAAAATCACTGCTAATTGACACCATATTCATAAAAACAATGTTAAGTTACTGAATACAGTACTTAAACCTTTTTTGGCTTCTGATTCATATGTGTCTTGCCAATCAAAGACTTGAATACAAGATCCTATTTTGTTATTTTATTTGCTAACTTACAAATTTTCTGCTCAAAGAAACTTTTCTTCTGGGAAAGTGGGAGTCAAATCTTAAAGTCAACTCCTTGGCACTTGTCTCTTACTCAATAGAGTATAATAAAAATTACGCACTTAGAACTGGTAAATAAGTTAATCCATGAAAAGTTTAGTATAATAACTAACCACCCTGATAGGATCTTGCTGAAAACAGAAAAAATCAGATTAACAATTAAAAATTCATCGCTTTGTTTCAGATTATTGACATCATTGCTAAAGGGGCTTATGGCAATGTTGTCAAAGTCAGAAAAGAAGATGATAAACAATACTATGCAATGAAGGTAAGGCTACCCTCTTGTTTGCTTTAGACGGATTTTTAGCTGTGCAATACACTGAATATTCCGAGATTTACTGATAACATTTCTTGGAATTTGTGTAATGCAATGGTTAAGGTAAACATGTAATGTGTCCATAGCACAGTTTTTACTATAGGTATTCACTTGATACATCACACATGTGTTCAGGATTATTGTTCAGGTCACTGACCAAGTTTATTTATCTTGACCCCCATAATTTAGCAGAATATCACTATTTATGTCACATTTTATGCTTAAAAATGCAGTGTAACATTTGCATGCAACCAATCCAACTCTGTACTGCAGTATCTACTACAGATATCAGACTTACACTTTTTACATGCAGTCAGATTATAAACAGTCAATGATCAAAACCTATGACTGCGACTAGCCTTAAGCAGAATTAAGTCCCTTATTATTCCTAAAAAAGTCTCATTAAGGTAAGCGTACTAGATGAAATTAAAGTTAAGATGGAACTTTTTGAGCTTTACTTGATTTTGTTGGTAGCCTTTATGCATACCTTGCTTGCATATGTATTTCAAATCAACTCAAATAATCAAAAAAAGAAGTTGAAAATTAGTTTCTTGGGATTGTAATGTTTGTTGTGATAATTTTTTAAATTGTAAGTGTTAAGTGTTAAGTTTACTTCTACCGATATTCAACTTCAAATATATTTGTGTGGTAATTATAGTGGGCAGAAAAATAAAAAGATATACTTTGAGCTCTTGTAAATTGATTATTTGGTCCAAAAGTTAAAGTTGTGAATAAATGTTGAATATGAATACTAGTTTGTAAATTTTTAATTATTACTAGATATTCTTTAGATGTTTACTGAGCTATAATTTTGTTTCAATTTACCAATTGAAAACAATATAATGTTAATTAAAGCATTTTACATGTTCAAGATAAGAATATTCATAATGTGTGATATTTAGCAAAAAGAAAACACAGAAAAATATATATGATAAATGCTGAAAGTGCAATTGTTTTGTGTGTCTCTTGATAACTTTTTAAGGCCTTTTATTTTAGGGTGTAGGGTGTAGAACCCTTTTACAAAGGCTTACATATCATTGTATTTCTACTCTTATAATGATTTCAGGTGCTTGAAAAGAAACAAATTATTGTAGAGAGTGCTATACAACAGTGTAAGGATGAGGCTGCTATACAGGTAAGTGCTATACAAGAGTGTAAGAATGTTCCTGCTATACAGGTGAGTGCTATATAACAGTGTAAAGATGTTCCTGGCTTCCTGCTGTACAGGTGAGTTCTTTACAACAGTGTAAGGATGCAGCTGCTTTACATGTAAGTGTTATACACCAGTTTAAGGATGAGGCTGCTATACAGGTAAGTGCTTTACAACAGTGTAAGGTTGAGGCTGCTAAACAGGTAAATGCTAAACAACAGTGTAAGGAGGAAGCAGATGTACAGGTAAATGCTAAACAATGGTTTAAGGATGGAGATGTTAAACAGGTAAGTGCTAAACAACAGTGTAAGGATGAGGCTGCTTAACCGGTAAATGCTAAACAACAGTGTAAGGATGAGGCTGCTAAACCGGTAAATGCTAAACAACAGTGTAAGGAGGAGGCTGATGTACAGGTAAGTGCTAAACAATGGTGAATGGATGAGGCTGCTAAATAGGTAAGTGCTATACAACAGTGTAAGGATCAGGCGGATGTACAGGTAAGTGCTATACAACAGTGTTAGGGTGAGGCTGCTTAACAGGTATGTGCTATACAACGGTGTAAGGTCTAGGCTGCAAAACAGGTAAATGCTATACAACAGTGTAAGGCGGA
Organism: Dreissena polymorpha; assembly: GCF_020536995.1. Classification (NCBI taxonomy): domain Eukaryota; kingdom Metazoa; phylum Mollusca; class Bivalvia; order Myida; family Dreissenidae; genus Dreissena; species Dreissena polymorpha. The sequence continues at coordinate 82,468,016 of NC_068355.1, read as the reverse complement.
GACTGCTATACATGTAAGTGCTATACAACAGTGTAAGGATGAGGCTGCTAAACATGTGAGTGCTAAACAACATTGTTAGAATGAGGCTGCTAAACAGGTTAATGCTATACAGCAGTGAAAGGAGGAGGCTGATATACAGGTAAGTGCTATACAACTGTGTAAGGATGAGGCTGCTATACATGTAAGTGCTATCCAACAGTTTTAGGGTGAGGCTGCTATACAGGTTAGCGCTAAACAAAAGTGTAAGGATGTTCCTGCCATACAGGTAAGTGCTATACAACAGTGTAAGGATGTTCCTGCATACACATGTGAGTGCTATACAATAATGTAAGGATGTTCCTGCTATACATGTGAGTGCTATACAACAGTGTAACGATGAGGCTGCTATACAGGTAAGTGCTATACAACAGTGTAAGGATGAAGCTGCTATACAGGTAAATGCTACACAACAGTGTAAGGATGAGACTTCTATACAGGTAAGTTCTATACAACAGCGTAAGGATGTTCCTGGTAAACAGATAAGTGCTATTCAACAGTTTAAGGATGAGGCTGCTATATAGGTAAGTGCTATACAACAGTGTAACAATGAGGCTGCTATACAGGTAAGTGCTATACAACAGTGTAAGGATGAGGCTGCTATACAGGTTAGTGCTATACAACAGTGTAAGGATGAGGCTGCTATACAGGTAAGTGCTATACAACAGTTTAAGGATGAGGCTGCTATATAGGTAAGTGCTATACAACAGTATCAGGATGAGGCAGCTATAAAGGTAAGTGCTATACAACGATGTAAAGATGGGGCTGCTATACATGTAAGTTCTATACAACAGTGTAAGGATTAGGCTGACATACAAGTAAGTGCTATACAACACTTTTAATATTGTTTTTGTCAGAGGACTTCCGAAATTGCATGGAGGTATCAAAATATCCCCCAACCCAAGAGATTTCTTGTAAAGGACTATTAGTATCAAACTAAATTAATCAGTTTTCATACTTTACAAAACGTTCATGGAGAGGAAACATGTAAGCAAGGTATATGCTTTAAGTTTTAGTATGATAGTCTTGATTTTTTAGCAAGACTTCCAAATTAAAGGCCAAGTGTTTAAAATTAAAGTTGATTTGAAAAAGTATTGAATTTTTTTTTTAATTGCAATAGTAAAGTTCTTCATTGAACTGTGTTTATATAATTTATTCTGTTTTGTTCACAATTGTGTTTTGCTTGGATTGCAGTCTATCCTAGGTGATCACCCATTTATAGTCAAATGTCACGAATACTGGCAGTCTAGAAATCATCTTTATATAGGTAGGTGTTTTTTAGCTCTGCGTTTTGGGAGAAAACCCGAGGTATTGTCACAGCCAGCTCGTTTTGTCGTCCACCGGTGTCGTGCTAAATCTTGCACATTTTGCTCTAAAATCAAACTTCATATGTAGATGCACCTTGATGAGTTCTACACGTAACACCCATTTTTGGGTCACTTGGTCAAAGGTCAAGGTCACTGTGACCTCTAAAAAAAAAATTCTGACAAGCTTTCATTTATTCACAACTGCACCCGCAGCCGAGCGTGGCACCCGTTATGCGGTGCTCTTGTTTTAATTTTGGATCACTCTCAAATCAAGCATTCAGCATTTAAATATGTTCGCTCATTTAAACCTACATGTGAACCTACATCTTGTTGAGGAATAATAAAATTTAAGTTGCTTTGCCCTTTTGTTAAGTGAAAGTTATTAAAATTCTTTTTAGGAAAATATCTATTTGCTATTTGTTTGAATTTAAAATTTAAGAATTTGAAGATGAAAATAATCTTGTGTTTGTCATATTTTGTTTTGAATATATATTTAATATATACACGTTTCTTTAGTAGTTTTTTAATAGTTTTTAATTGTGTGCAAGCTTTTATTGAGCTTGTTGTGCTGAAAGCTTGATTAAGCAGTCACAATTATCGAGTGTGTGATTGAGTTCAAGCTTGTCTGTTGTGTTTCTTTGTCCTTCATTGAGGAATTTTGGAATAACTTACCAAAATTACTAAGCACAAATGTTTTTCACCATCATGAGATGCTGCGCCAAGGTAAACACTTGTCTCCCTACCTCATAATTGAAGGTAACACTTTAAGATTTAAGGTCATTGGGCCCTAAGACAGCTCTCACTAACTGTAACTTTGTTATTTCTAATTCAAATATAAGTAAAATAACCCCAAAAGTCCACAATGACAAGAGAATGTGTCATAAGTAAAATAGGTCTCCTCATCAAAGGTCAAGGTCACACATAAAAGCAAAATGTTAAAGGTCTAGCGAACACCAGAAGATCAAATGTTAAATTTTGCTATAACCAGCTTGTTAAGAATTAAACTGCATCATTAATAATGCTGTATGTTAACCATTTGGAGAAGGCCTGTTATCCCTTGTTCAAAGGTCAAGGCCAAGGGCTTAACATGTGCATGGTTCAGCTGGTCAAGTCAATACCAGCATAATTGACAATAGGCTCAACATTTTTCTTTCACTACCATAGTAATAAAACCTTTTCAGCTTTCTTGTAGATGTACATATGTGGTCATTTAATGTTTGTAAAGCATGCACTTGTCTTGAAGTGGAAATAATTTACTTAATTTGCTTAATATAATATCATATTTATTTTATATATTATAAGGTGTTTTAATTAAATTTAGCTTAGTTCTTACAAATGATCTACTAATTATTAAAAAATTCCTTTAGTTCAAATTTATTTTCACATCTTACAGATATGACTTGATAGAATTTTAAATTGAGGTTACAAATAAAAATAGTTTTCTGACATTAGAGGTTTCAAGAATAATCACCAAGACCAAGTGCTTTGTGCATTTCAGTCCTAGAATACATTCCATACGGGGACATGTTTACTCTGTGGACATTCCACGGCTTTTTTCCTGAGCGCCTGGTCACCATCTATGTAGCGGAGCTGGCGATGGTCTTAGGTAGGAACTAGGAAGAATGCAGCCTGTGGAAGTGAGGTCTCTCTCCGGGCTTTTAATTAGGCAAAGTGCCCAAGATTGGCAGTTATCAACAGCCTTTTTTTTCAATGTGTGTCATGTATTTTCTTCATTCATGAACAGCTAAAACAAATGCAAACAGGTAAATTTAAGAAACCCGTTTTTGTAAGTCAGAAACATGTGTACAGCTGTTGATATTTGATTGTTAGTTGGAATAACATGTTTTATAATCAAATGCTTTCATTTGAAGATATTAGCCGGTTTTCTGAAAACAAGGCTTAATGCATGAATGTTGTTTGCAGAGAAGAGTCAAGGACAACACTTTCTGTCTTAACTAGATTTTCGTTTAGAGGAGCCTTATACTAAAAAAATAATTTCACAAAAGCGGATATTGTCGTCCCAGATTTGCCTGGTTTGATTCACAAGCTGATCAGGGATGATACTTTACATGAATAAGCTCCCTTTCCCCAGAGCGTGGCTCACAACATAATGCAAAAATTATCAAAAAGTCTTCCTTTGCTATGCATATACTGAATCAAAGAAGGAATATGGTTTGCGCTCTGTGTGTCTGTCTGTGAGTCTGTCACACTTTTCTGGATCCTGCGATAACTTGAAAAGTTCTTAATATTTTTTCATGAAACTTGAAACATGGATAGATGACAATATGGACATTATGCATGTCATTTCATTTTGTTCCTACGTCAAAAATTCTGTTTGCTATGGCAACAAATAGACTAGAAATACTGCTGAAAATGGTGGTTTTCTGGATCCTGCGATAGCTTTAAAAGTTCTTTATATTTTTCCATGAAACTTGCAACATGGATAGATGGCAATATGGACATTATGCACGTCATTTTATTTTGTTCCTACGTCAAAAATTGTGGTTGCTATGGCAACCTGAAAATGGTGGAATTTCTGACAATGGTGGAGACGGTAGGGGACCATATTGCTTGCCTTGTTGAATTTGTTATCACTATTACGATTATTGTCTGGTTTGTTTTGCAGATTACTTACATAAATCAGGAGTTATATACAGGGATATGAAGGTAAGACTTTGGTATTTGTGACAGTTGGTAAGAATATGACAAACTTTAATAGGCACAGTTGCTTCACTAGTGTTTTTCCCAGGCTGTTTTAGCGTGGCGCAGCCCCATGCCGGTTTTTTGTAGCGCCATGCTGCCCCTTTTCAAAGACATTTAGCGCCACGCTGCCCTATCCAAAGGCCGCGGCCCTGCCCTTTCATGAGCACCTGATGTTTTCCGCCCTTATTGATAGCATCTTAATTGCCCCTTGACCAAACTTCTAACCGGATAGTATCAGATTATGGTCTAAGGCAGCGAAGATTCGCGTGGTTGTGAATTAGTAATGCGTGAATAACCTCGCGTCAATATCAATCGATAATGTAAGAGGCTATGTTATACCAAGCGCACTTATCAGTCGGTGATGTGTACTCCTCCACGATAAAATCATGGACTGTTACTTCGGAGACTTTTGATGAAAAACTCGATGTTATCCTCGTGGAAATTGTGCATTTCATGCATAATTCAGTTATATCAAAACATATTTTTACGCATATTTACATTTAAAAACACAAACAAATTAATTATTAATTGTTATCGTCTTTAAGATAATTAATTATTGAAATAATAATTGAGACGTATTATACTAATTAAACAAAATGCGAATCGCGTATTAGGCAGAGGTATTGTACAATTTTACTTTGATATGCGCACCTGTCGCTTACATCATGATTTTAACAAGATGGCGGACATACAGAATTAACTTGTGACTCGGCAAAAATGGGTTAAACGATCGAATTAACGATGAAGATCATATATTTAGAAGGAATTAATGAAATGTCTGTGATAATCAACGATGCATAAAAAGGTTTTAGATAGGAACAACATATTTATTGTAATCTACTCATTGGATGTATGTCACGGAAACGAGTGTTTGCATTATATTGTTAGCGATCAGTTTACTCGCCATGTTAAACATCTGACAAGATTATCGTTAGAAAATGGGATAAGACAAACATGTTTTCATTTATATGTTAGTGCATCTGTGTATAATCAGATTCATATGCATATATTGCTTTATTATGTTTGTCGTGCTGTACAGTGTATTGAAATAGCATGGAACTTAAATGAACATTGCAAGGTAAATATATTAATATAAATCAAAGTAAGTTTAATACATCAATTACCATTAAATGTGCTTGTTTATATTTTGTTTTTTATGTCTAGTGGGGGACATATTGTTTTTGCCCTGTCTGTTGGTCTGTTTGCGCCAACTTTAACATTTTGCAATAACTTTTGCTATATTGAAGATAACAACTTCATATTTGGCATGCATGTGTATCTCATGAAGCTGCACATTTTGAGTGGTGAAAGGTCAAGGTCAAGGTCATCCTTCAAGGTCAGAGGTCAAATATATGTGGCCAAAATCGCTCATTTTATGAATACTTTTGCAATATTTAAGATAGCAACTTGATATTTGGCATGCATGTGTATCTCATGAAGCTGCATATTTTGAGTGGTGAAAGGTCAAGGTCATCCTTCAAGGTCAGAGGTCAAATATAGGTGGCCCAAATCGCTTATTTTATAAATACTTTTGCAATATTGAAGATAGCAACTTGATATTTGGCATGCATGTGCATCTCATGGAGCTGCACATTTTGAGTGGTGAAAGGTCAAGGTCATCCTTCAAGGTCAGAGGTCAAATATAGGTGGCCCAAATCGCTTATTTTATGAATACTTTTGCAATATTGAAGATAGCAACTTGATATTTGGCATGCATGTGTATCTCATGGAGCTGCACATTTTGAATGGTGAAAGGTCAAGGTCATCCTTCACAAGGTCAAGGTCATCCTACAAGGTCAAACATAATATAGGGGGACATTGTGTTTCACAAACACATCTTGTTTCCACAACTGCCTCTGATGCGATAACATGTTTCTCCCTTATTCAGGTATTCAAGGAGTATTTTTGCCATTTTTTGCCTAAACTGCGCGCTAAAATGCCCTTTTTGAAAGTAATGCGCCATGCCCCTTTGCCCTCCTGGGAAAAACACTATTCACATGTTGATAATGTGAGTGAAATGTTCCCCAATATCATACATGCACTAAGTCTAATCTGAATATTTATTATTTTATGTAAAGCATTGATTTTATAACATTCATAACTTTTGTATGACATTATTTCTTTTTTTAAATGTGTTTTTTTACTGCCATGACGCATCTTATAAACATGATTAGGGAACGCAATTCATGTCACTCATTGGTCTGTGACATATTAAAACTGCACTAAGTGACTCAACAATTTAATTACAAAACCTTACAGAAACAGTGTGCCTGATTGTGTGTGATTGACAACATGGTTTTTACAAATGTGCTCCTGTCTTTCAGATGGAGAATTTACTGTTTGATGCAGAAGGTATGCTTACTTATATAATGGCATATTCAGGCAAAAAGAAAATGTAAGAATCCTGATAATAAACTGTTATAAGGTAGCAATTCCTCTTCAACTTGTCTGATTGATTTTCATGCCCCGAAGGTGGGCATATAGTGATTGCATTTCCATCTGTCCATTACACATTTGCGTTTAGGTTTTGAAAAATGCTCATAACTTATGTCACTTCAGATGTAACCTTCATATTTGGTATGCATGTGTAAATGGACAAAGCCTTTCCATACTCACACACATTTTTGACCCCCTTGACCTTGAACTTAGGGTCCGCATTTTGGTTTCGAAATATGTGTTTAGGTTCGAAAAGCGTTTTTCGGGGGCATATGTCTTCCTATGGAGACAGCTCTTGTTGAAGCATATGTCAATACATATATCAATACTGTAATAAATTTGTGGACTCGTGCAAACAAAAAAATATTTTGCATCCACAAGTGTAGAAACTAAAAAATATATTCCCAAAAAGTGTATGAAAATATATATCACATGGAAAAAATGTCAAATGCATCGCGTGTATATTCCTGTACATATGATCACAGATCAATAATAGAACTACTTAGGTTGCTTCCAGTTATAGTTGGGGTCGTGCAAGTTGTCATCACAGGGTTATAGAAAATCTGGTATGTGTAAATGTACTTGAAGAAATATCAGAAAACAGATATACTTACATCATCGGCCTATCGACATTTATATAAAAATAAAACACAAAGCTGATTAACATGATTTGTTCTTTGTCCCAGAACTAACATTTATAAATATTGTGATGATAACAAAAATATCAAATAAGATTTTTCATATGCCAAATTAAGATTCAATATTTGGCTCAGACAGAATATTTAAACATGAATTTACATCCCTAATTTATATTTAAAAAATACAGTTTACTGATTGCTATAAATTGTACTTGACCTTTATAAAGGGAAGCTTTTAAGGTGAACCCTGTAGGGGCGAGTAGGGTGTTTTCCTTCCCTGATGTGTTTTCAAGCTAACACCCCTGTAATGGACTGTGGCTAGAGCTAACAGATTCACATATTCCTGAATTATTTGCCCTTGAACTTAGCTGACATGGTTACCGTGGCCCTGGGGTACGTGTCATCATGAAGCTCTAGTTGTATATATTATTGACTGCAGCTTTAGCGAACATGTTTACATTGTTGGCATCAGGTCACATACAGCTTACAGACTTTGGTCTTGCCAAGTGGCTGGCGCGGGGAGAAAAGACACGGACAGTGTGCGGAACTCTACAGTACATGGGTATGTGCTAGAACCTGTCAGTAGGATGGAATAGATAGATTAGCAGTTGTCTGAATGTTTTTATTCCTCCACTTCTGGAAGGAAAGGTGGGGCTGTTTAAGAATTATTTTTCCTCATAGGTTAGTTTGTTTGACACTTTTGCGGATTATGATTTTCCCATGTATACATGGATTTTTAAATAACTTGTCAAACCAAACTTGCTACCATCAAGGTCATATGAGAAAATTGGTGATTAGGCAATACATGTACTGCTGTATGAATAAGTCCTTGCACAAATTTGGGCCTACATGAGTTTGCATGGTGCATGAAAAGACTATATTGCTACTGCCAAAGTCAAATTGTTCACATGAATGTCACATTGCTGGATTTCATTGCAAAAATAATGCTTGTCCTCTTTATAACTTGACCATATATTGAAGAAATTCTAAGTAACTATTACAATTTCATTGTCAAGTATGTTAAAAGTTAACTATCAAATTAAAATCCCTTGAATAAAACTTGTTTTCTTTTTTATTATTTAGATGTTTTCTTTTAGTTTACTATTAAGATGTGTTTGAAGTGGAAATACTATGAAATAAAAATTGAATGTATGTTTGGACAAGTGGTTATTTCCTGCAGACCAGTAGAAGTTTGTAATGAAAATGAACTTGTGTATGTTTAATTTAACGAATGTGATATTCGGACAAAACACCACAGAAGAACATATTGTTAGTAAACCAGACGTTCAATGTGTTCCAGCCCCAGAGGTTCTGGCTGTTTACCCGTATGGACACACTGCAGACTGGTGGTCCCTCGGTATCCTCATGTACGCCATGCTGGTTGGAAAGGTACAGTGCTTGCACTGGCAATAATAACGCCAACAACTTATGCATCCCTGAATAGAATGTTTTGGATGTTCCTTCTTCTTTTTAATATTGAATAACATTTATAAAGTGCTGCCTACAACAGGGTAAAACACTTACATGAAAAATTATAACTTAAAAACCTTCCACAAAAATTTCCTTACCATCTACCTTGATTTTGGAAGAAGGGCATATAATAGTACCCTGTCTATGTGTGTGTATTTCTGTGTGTATGTGTGTGTATTTCTGTGTGTATGTGTGTGTATTTCTGTGTGTATGTGTGTGTACTTCTGTGTGTATGTGTGTGTATTTTTTAGGGATGGCATCGAATACCAATATCGATATTCGAATGTTCGCAAATTCATTCAATCGAATATTCGCATAAAACGGCTGGATTGATTTTACCTTGTTATGTGTTAATTTCCATTGGTTTGTAAGTTAAATCCGTTTGCTAAATACGAGGCTGTTTATTAACGTTGCTATCGAATAACTGTATCGCTGTCGACTAATACTATGACCGATACTGTGATCGGGCACAAATAGAATGAAAAACATCGTGTTATAGAATTTTATTTTTTAATGATTCCGCAGATTTGTAGCAGGCCGCGCATATGTTAAACTAAGTTTACACACATTACACGTTGCGGTCTTCTTATCCACAGACCATGTAAAGTATTCCATACTGCAGAAAGGGCTGGTGGCATTTTCAGATTTGAATTATGATTCCTTGATGATTGTTTAATTTATATCATCTGTTACTTTTGAGTAATTCACATATTTAAATGTCTGTTCAAACTGTGATCACAAAAACTAAATTATTATTCGCCAGTAAATTGAATCCCTAAATTGGTACCTAATTGACAAACAACAGTTCGGGCCCTTTCTTATAGTAAGTATATTGTTTTGCGCGATTTGAGTAATTCACACATTTTAATGGCTGTACATACTGTGATCACAAAATTTAATTATTATTCGCCAGTCAATTGAAACCGTTAATTGGCACCCCATTGGCAAACAACAGTCGAGGCCTTTCTTAGAGCGTGTATATTGCATTGCGCAATCAACACTGATACGGGCCGCGTTATCAGTTTGACACGAAGAAAGTCACGTCAAACATGTTACTCCCGGGTGATTTTGGTTGCTTTGCAGTAAGCGGTTCGCAGGTCATTAAATATTGGTGAAATTACGTTTGAAAAAAAATGCGAATATGCGAATATTATTTGTATTATTCGAATGCTGACCATTCAATCGAATATTCGAATAATTTTGCCATCCCAAGTATTTTTGTGTGTATGTGTGTGTATTTTCTTGTTTGTGTGGGACTCACTTGGACATTTGTTGTCCGGCTCATAACTTTGTTGTTCATGATGGGATTTCAGACAATATCATTACACAACTTGTTACATTTGTACTTGCAACAACAATGCCATCAGCTTGGGTTCAATATCACAGTGGACACTTGAGGTTTTGCATATTCTTCATTCGTATGCTGTCAACGTTAATGCTAGTGTTTGGTTTGTTACTTTACTTGATGGGATTTCCAAATAAATGTGCACTTATTATCATCATATGAAGACAAACTGTCATGTGCAGCAAGAATATTGCTCACTTTAAGGCTGAGGTCACAGAAAACACTTTGCCTATTCCTTACATTTGCTATAGTCGAAGTACATGTGCATGTTTAATGGTCAATAACTTTGTGGTTTATTATGGGGTAATAAATTTGCCGAAAAAAATACATCTGCCCAATGTCATGCCTGAAACAACCATGTCAGTCACAGTGGACACTTGAACACATGTGCACAGTCCTTATATGGAAATAGTGTTATTAGTTGTTCATTGGACTGTCAGTTCTTTAATTATAGTTTATAAGCAAAGTTTAAGACAACATACTATGCTTATTGGTTAATGTTACATATATATGTGAAATAGGCTTTATGTGTAGCAACAGTTACTAAGGACTTGTGCATACATCCTGTATTAATTATTCACATTAAATGTGTCACACATCACTTGTTTCTGTGTCCAGTGAAATTAAGATAGTGAACCGTGTTTTTAAGACACATTTCTTCTCTTTACTGAGATCATTTTTAAGCAAAAAAAGCTATGTTATGTTCATAAATTAAAAGAAAATTAATTTGACTTTTCTTGGAATATTGGTTTCATTCACAATAAAATGCCCATGCTGATCTAGTGATCTAAGACATCTTTTTCAGCCTAAGTTGATCTTTGTTGTATTTTTCTTGAAATTAAAAACACCATAAAATTGTTGTCCCTTATAAATCTTTGCCAACCATAGGGCATAGATCCTTTATAAATAAATCTAGCACTGTGTGATCTGGTAAGTTGTTGAACTTGTGTATAGATGGACTACACTTAAACACACATGTGTATTAAGTTTTTATCCCATACCCAACATAACTGGCAATGTGTGCGAGTCTGTGTTCCAGTATCCACTGGACGGTGCTAAGGACCACATCGAGATGGCCCAGCGTGTGATAGACTGTGACTACCTCTGTCCTGACATCGTGTCAGACGACGCTCAGGATGTTGTTAATAAGGTATTTCACGTCATATAAAGCTCAGCTTGATCATGTTATGTCATATTCTGTAGTTCAGCGCTTTTGATGACCTCCTTCAAAGAAGGCAATATATAAAAGTCTCAATGTACGTCTGTTCTTTTGTGCCCAGCTTATATGTAGAGGTCAAGGTCATATTTGTCATATCTAAGCCATATGTTTGCCTGATATTGATGGATTTAGATTTCACTTACCACTTATGATCACCATCTTGAGACGATGTGTTGCCTGAAACACTTGTCCCACTGCTCTTAATATCAATGTAACACATTAATGTCAAAGTCAAATGTTTCCCATAAATAACTCAAAAGTCAAGTTAACGTTTAGGTCAAATGTTGACATTGTTTTCTCTGAGATTTAGATGTATTGGCCTGATATTGACATTGTTTTCTCTGATATTGAGATGTATTTGCCTGATATTGACATTGTTAACCAGGTTTTCCAAAGGAAAAAACTGGTTATTAGATTGGCGAATGCTGGCTGGCTGGCTGGCGGAACAAGCTTGTCCGGGCCATAACTATGTCGTTCATTGTCAGATTTTAAAATCATTTGGCACATTTGTTCACCATCATTGGACGGTGTGTCGCGCGAAATAATTACGTTGATATCTCCAAGGTCAAGGTCACACTTTGAGTTCAAAGGTCAAAAATGGCCATAAATGAGCTTGTCCTGGCCATAACTATGTCATTCATTGTGAGATTTTAAAATCATTTGGCACATTTGTTCACCATCATGGGACGGTGTGTCGCAAGAAAGAATCACGTCAATATCTCCAATGTCAAGGTCGCCACGACTAAAAATAGATTTTTTTTTAAAACAAACTTACAAAGGGGGTTAATTTTGTTTGTTCATTTCAAAAGTTCAGTTTGAGTTTTCTCCCTTTATCAGATTTTTTTTCACAATGAAAACCTGGTTTTGTGACAATTTTGTCCCTTGTTTTTTTTTTATATTGATATGAATTCGTCTGATATTCACACGGTTGTTTCTGACATTTGCGATGGTTTTTTGGTCTATTTAAGCTTCTGATGAAGAGTCCACAGAAGCGCCTGGTTGATCTCTTCTCGTTACAAAACATGCCACTGTTCTCACGCTTTAGCTTCACACACATTATTGAGAAGAGGGTGAGATAATTATACAGTAACATACCATAGCAAGATTCAGTCATGTAATAATGAAATGCTCAAGGGTTTGCTTTTCTGATCACTTTCAATTTGCCAATCACAATTCTTAGTAATTAACTTAAAAAATAATATCTGAAACCATCAGATGAATTTTAATTTGATTTTCATGATTGTTCCTGGGACTGTCCATTTATAAAGAACAACATTTGAATGTCTTGAAACCTCTGGATAACATGGGAACCAAAGTGAAACTTTACAAAATCCTCTGTCTTAAATTCTACTAGGTTAATTTAAAAAACACATAAATATTTATTTGGTGACCCTTAAAGAAAGTGCCTTTATATTATTTTGATCTATTTAAAACAGATAGTGGCTTATGGAAATAGGCAGATTTTCTCTATTGGCTTTATTGAAAACTGCAAACGTTTACTTGCCAGTAACCACTGTATGGATTATAAAATAATGCCACTCAAATGGTCCTTGTGTTACTGTCTACCAATTTTTTTTAATGATATAGATTTGTCAAAAAACATGACTGCAAGGGGTTGGAACAATTTTCCTTATGTGGCTTTATGTTATGGAGATTATATTAGTCTTTAAAAACACATATTTGATGGCCTTGTCCCAATGCTGAAAGAAGCCTCAAGTTGTTGCAATGGTTTCAGATCAGTCCCAGACAGGTAGTGCGGCCAGAATTTTTCCCCATGACTGGCACCAGTTACAGCTTTGCGCCAGGATCCTCACACTCTAGTGACAGCTTTCAGGATGTGAGTTGAGAAATACTTCGCTGTTGGTTGTCACTGAATAGTTCAAAAGGGAAGGGAATAATAATAAAAATCAAATTTACAATAAGCTATCCAAAGAAAGAATGTTGTTTTTGTTATTTTTTTAAACAAAAATAATTGTTTGCAAATTAATTAAACCCTTAAAATGCAAACTGCTTTTGCTTGTTTTTGTCCCCTACCGGTTTCAGCGGAGGGGACTTGTGGTTTGCGCTTCGTCAGTCTGTCTGTCAGACTGTCCGTCACACTTTTCTGGATCCTGCGATAATTTTACAAGTTCTTAATATTTTTTCATGAAACTTTAAACATGGATAGATGGCAATATGGACATTATGCACGTCATTTCATTTTGTTCCTATGTCAAAAATTCGGATTGCTATGGCAACAAATAGACTAGAAATACTGCTGAAAATGGTGGTTTTCTGGATCCTGCGATAACTTTAAAAGTTCTCCATATTTTTTCATGAAACTTGAAACATGGATAGATGGCAATATGGACATTATGCATGAATTTCTTACAATGGTGGAGCCGGTAGGGGACCTTTTTTTGTTTGGCAATCTCTTGTTCTTTATATGAGTGTTTTTTCATAGACAAAACATATGAAAGCATGGCATCAAAATGTGAGAAAAACTCAACATGCCCTATTGTCATAAATTGACAGTTTGTACATGTCTTGTTCCAGATTCTGTTGACTTTCATTTGATATGTTCATATTATACCCCCCTTTGAAAAAGAGGGGGTATATTGTTTTGCACATCTCGGTCGGTCCGTCCACCAGATGGTTTCGGATGATAACTCAAAAACACTTAGGCCTAGTATCATGAAACTTCATAGGTACATTGGTCATGACTGGCAGATGACCCCTATTGATTTTCAGGTCACTTGGTCAAAGGTCAAGGTCACAGTGACTCGAAACAGTCAAATGGTTTCCGGATGATAACTCAAGAATACTTAGGCCTAGGATCATGAAACTTCATAGGTACATTGATCATGACTGGCAGATGAACCCTATTTATTTTCAGGTCAATAGGTCAAAAGTCAAGGTTACAATGACTCAAAATAGTAAAATGGTTTCCGGATGATAACTCAAGAATGCTTACGCCTAGGATCATGAAACTTCATAGGAACATTGATCATGACTGGCAGATGGCCCCTATTAATTTTCAGGTCACTAGGTCAAAGTTCAAGGTCACAGTGACTCGAATCAGTATAATGGTTTCCTGATGATAACTCAAGAATAATTAGGCCTAGGATCATGAAACTTCATAGGTACATTGATCATAACTGGCAGATGACCCCTATTGTTTAAGGTAACAGTGACAAAAAACGTATTCACACAATGGCTGCCACTACAACTGACAGTCCATATGGGGGGCATGCATGTTTTACAAACAGCCCTTGTTTAGTTTATTTTTGGTAGAAAACAATGTCTTTATGTAAACAAAATGGCTTCTGCTGTGAAGGAATCAAAGAAAACAAATGCAAATTAATGCAAATCATGAGATTTTTTACAGTCTATAAAATGTTTTTATTTGTTGAAAAGATACCTAAATGAAAGAGTAAATGAATTTTAATTAATTCTTTTCATAGTTATTCGCTAATGTGAACCTTATAAGATGCAAGTTGCAGAAAAAAGTTTCATTTTTACAATTAAATGTATTTATTGTTGAAATATGGTAAATGTAATGTGAATTATACTTCCATTAAATTAAGTAGTGAATTCAAATTCTGTGAACATGGGTAATACAATCAACTCACAATTATATAATTATTACTGTTCTATGTTTTATAATATTAGAAAGCTAATTCACGCTTCAGAATATTAAGGAAATCCATTTGTACAGACTTATTGGAAGTAAACAACAAATGGCATGAATAAATATCGGGAGCAATGTATTTTGTTGTTAGTTGGAAATTTTATTTAATGTAACCATGCAAGTGAAAAGAGAATAATGTTCAAAGAAATCATTTTATTTAAAATGCAACTAAAATATGATTTTGCTGGAGGTTAAAAATCATTTGTCATTTTGGGATTATTTAAAAAACTGCCAATGTATACTGAAATCAAGAAGATAAATATGTATACATTGTACTGATCCACGTTTTTCGAGAATAAAATGTGTAACTTTTACTTCAAGAGTATGTTAATTAGTTTATTAATTTTGTATTTTATGATCTTGTTCTTAAATTTAGTAAGTTGTGTTCTCATTCTAACTTATTGTTCTCATTTCAGTTTGACTGTGTATGGAACTTGCCAAATGGCACAGACAAACCTGTGTATGTATGACATGAGAGAGCAGCTAGTAACAGTTGTAATCGGACGAAAACATTGCAATGACAGGCTAGACAAAGGGCAAACATGCCCATGAATGTAGGGATACAATGCTTGAACGCAGATCATTGGAATGGTACAACCATTCATAGAGGCAAAGAGAACCTTTTGAAAGAAGTAAATATGCTGAAGATTGTTACCAACCTGTGTTTGACTGATAGCAAACCATGCTGTGGTTTTGTGTTTGGATAGGTGCACGAAACGGAACTTAAAAATGGGCTGTGTAAGCCTAGACCCAGATGTGAGACTGTGATATTTGATAATGTAATAGAAACTATGTGAAGGAAAGCTTATACACATAATAACAGAAGAGCGCATACCTCTCAAGTGTTTCCAGCTATGTCCTATCCTTTATCATACCACCGCATTGATATCTGCCTGATATAACGTTGACTGATATATTTTTTTATATCATGGTCAACAGGAAGTTCATATATCAGTCAATGTTAGTAGTTACGTGGGATTTGCAATAAAGCCAACAGTTTCTATCAACATGAATCAGGTTCAGCAAAACAAACAATTTGATACCAAGAATGTACATATTTTATTCTAGTTTAAAGTAAAAAATAACAAAAACGTTTATATTTTAAAAATCACAATAGCCCGCACTGCAGGAATTAAATGACGTCATCAATGGGGCAATAAATCTTAAATATCGATATAGTCATTGCACTCGCAAGTGTTGCACAGAAAGTCAAGACAAATGATACCGTATGCTAATCCTCAACTATTTAAACAAACGGTTTAACACGCTTATGTCATTATTGACACCATCATCAAAATGTCAATTTCAATACACATCTCCAAAATGGCGTCTCCAAACTATTCGGTGAAATGTGTTGTTGGATTAAATTTGTCGCTGCAGTCCATTCCTGATCTCCAATTCAAGACGTTTATAAATAAAGCGATTGTACTATTCCCATTCGTAGTGCAAACAATTTTTTTTCTCTATACGATGTTTAAAATAAGCGATTATTTGTGTCGTCATTTCGAACGCCGTTTCAATATGTCAACGTGTAAACGCCGGATCAGCAAAATCAGCGGGGATCCGTACATTTTAAATATAAAGAAATGGATTGTTTTGCAGATTATTAGGAAGATGTGGTATGATAAACAGAAAAACAGGTTACTGTCCCATCGTTTTGTAATATATCAGGCTCGGCACGAAAAAAATAACGGCTCGGCAAGCCTCGCCGTTATATTATTCTAAGCCTCGCCTGATATATTACAAAACGATGGGACAGTTACCTGTTATTCTCTATGTATTAGCAGTGATCAATATATAAGATATCGGCTTAATCAGACTTGCTCAGATTTATATAGACAGGCTTCACATCTCTTACTCTCAGGCAGTCATATAAATCTGGGCTTGTTTGGCCATGCTGCTTTTGTTATTATTTTAACTGGAGAACATGTTCTATAATGGCATTTGATTCTGAGATTGTATATGCAGGAAAATGTCTTTTTGTATTTATTTATATAGCACATTCCAAACTAAAGTAAAGCTGTGAGTGTTTATATCATTCAAATGCATAATTACTGAGCACGTTTTATGGACTTATTTTATTATATACTTACTTCTGTTTGTATATTATTTTCTTCATGACTTTGATACGTTGCGAGTTTTGAAGACATGCTTACACAACTAATTTAACTGAACAATGAAAAACTTTCATATTACATCGGATAAATGGGTATATGCTATATACTTTTTTAACCAACAGTCCGGCATTTATACTCTGCACTTCTGAATTTATACTTGTTATCACCATGTTTTCAATGACATTTGTGACTGATTCATAAACAGCATTGACAGGAAATCAAAAACATAATGATTTTGCTCTTTGTTGTACATGGTTGTGAAAATGTTTCTCAAAACTTTTTTTTTAGCTCATCTATTTTTTGAAAAAAAATTATGAGCTATTGTCATCACCTTGGCGTCGGCGTCGGCGTCGGCGTCGGCGTTGGCGTTGGCGTCGGCGTCCGGTTAAGTTTTGCGTTTAGGTCCACTTTTCTCAGAAAGTATCAATGCTATTGCATTCAAACTTGGTACACTTACTTACTATCATGAGGGGACTGGGCAGGCAAAGTTAGATAACTCTGGCGTGCATTTTGACAGAATTATGTGCCCTTTTTATACTTAAAAAATTGAAAATTTTGGTTAAGTTTTGCGTTTAGTTCCACTTTTCTCAGTAAGTATCAATGCTATTGCATTCAAACTTGGTACACTTACTTACTATCATGAGGGGACTGGGCAGGCAAAGTTAGATAACTCTGGCGTGCATTTTGACAGAATTATGTGCCCTTTTTATACTTACAAAATTGAAAATTTTGGTTAAGTTTTGCGTTTAGTTCCACTTTTCTCAGTAAGTATCAATGCTATTGCATTCAAACTTGGTACACTTACTTACTATCATGAGGGGACTGGGCAGGCAAAGTTAGATAACTCTGGCATGCATTTTGACAGAATTATGTGCCCTTTTTATACTTAGAAAATTGACAATTTTGGTTAAGTTTTGTGTTTAGGTCCATTTTATTCCTTAAGCATCAAAGCTATTGCTTTCATACTTGCAACACTTACTAACTATCATAAGGGGACTGTGCAGGCAAAGTAATGTAACTCTGACTGGCATTTTGACAGAATTATGTGCCCTTTTTATACTTAGAAAATTGAAAATTTGATTAAGTTTTGTGTTTAGGTCAACTTTATTCCTACAGTATCAAAGCTATTGCTTTCATACTTGCAAGATTTATGAACTATCATAAGGGGACGGTGCAGGCAAAGTTATGTAACTCTGACTGGCATTTGGACGGAATTATGGGCCCTTTATACTTAGAAAATTGAAAATTTGGTTAAGATTTATGTTTTGGTCCACTTTACCCCTAAAGTATCATAGATATTGCTTTCATACTTGGAACACTCACAAACTATCATAAGGGTACAGTAAAAGGACAAGTTGCATAACTCTGGTTGTCATTGTTACGGAATTATGGCCCTTTTTTGACTTAGTAACTTTTAATATATGGTTAAATTTTGTGTTTCGATCCACTCGAAGTATCAAGGCTATTGCTTTCAAACTTCAAATACTTACATGCTATCATGAGGTTACTGTACCTGGCAACTTGAATTTTACTTTGACCTTTGAATGACCTTGACTCTCAAGGTCAAATTATTAAATTTTGCTAAAATTGCCATAACTTCTTTATTTATGATTAGATTTGATTGATACTTTGATGAAACTACTCTTACCTGACATACCACAATAGACTTCACCCAAACCATCCCCCGTGCCCTCCCCCCCTCCCCCGTTGCCCTCCCCCCTCCCCCCCCCTAATTTTTTTTTTTTTTTTTTTTTTTTTAAGATCATCTCACAAATGACCACCACACCCTCACACTATACCCCCCCCCACCCCCCCACCCCACCCCCCCCCAATTTTTTTTTTTTTTTTTTTTTTTTTTTTTTTTTTTTTTTTTTAAGATCATCTCACAAATTATCACCACACCCTCACACTATACCCCCCCCCCCCCAATTTTTTTTTTTAAACGGTTATGTTTGAAATACCGTCCAACCATCGCACCCAACCCCCCCCCCCCCCCCCCCCCCCCCCCCCCCCCCCCCCGATTTTTTTTTTTTTTTTTCGCTTTTTTGGAAGATAATGTAATAAATGTCCACAACCCCACACTATACACCCCTCTTCACTCCACTCCTCCCTCCTTTGTGATTGAAAATGAGAGTCCCTTCACCTTTAAAAAGAAAATAGATGAGCGGTCTGCACCCGCAAGGCGGTGCTCTTGTTCAATTTGTATTTGTTTGTTAATAATCAATTCATTTAACCCAAAATATCTTGCTATTTGTTAAGCATTTAAATATCATTGATTCATATTGATTATGATCTTCAAAAAAACTATCAAAGAGAGCAAGTTTTGAACATTTGTGTTGTTCAAAAAGTAAACCAAAAAGTTTGGTTGTCCTAACCTCCCTATTAAATTTGAGGTGTTATACATCAAGGGGAGGGGGGGGGGGGGCATTTTTAAATGGGTGAGTCATAAACATGGAAGATGGTCCCTCCTGCCTTTCCTTTTTAGCTAAATGTTAAGAAATATTTGTAATGTGTACTTCATACACAGAAATCAGTCCACTATTCTTCATTCTTAATAGACTTTAAGGCTTATCTGGCAGGCGATAGATTTTGTTAAAATGGACTGCTATTCCCTAAAATTATTTTTATTTCAACACGTTTCTTAAAAATAAAAAATGTGCAAGTTTTGGAATACAAGTGTTTGCTGGTGTGTGTAAGGAGCTGTGTATGAGTTATACTGGAATGCTGACTGGTATTCTTTATTCCCTGACATTAGTCAAGAAGGGTCTGTTATTATTTTGAAAGTATATTATATTTACATGTCCATTCATTTAATGGAAAAATGATCTGATTATTTTTCAACTTTTGTCGTCTATATAATTGACAGCTTGTAAGGGTCATTCGTTAGTATAAAATGGTCAAAAAGTTTTTTTATTGTAGGCAAATGTTTTATTAATACAGGTAGATACCAAAATGTGTAAATAAACATAAAACTATGATCCTCTACTCTAAACTATTTACTTGTACACTTGTTATCAAATTGATTATACTGACTGCTGGTTTGTTGTTTATATATGATAGGTTGTCATTTTAAGGTTGACTTATCTCCAAAAGTCCATGTTAGTCGTCCAATTAGTCCAATTATTCAACTCAAATGAATGCCAGTGTCTGTGTTATGCTCTTTTTAGCTCACCTGAGCTGTGCTCATGGTGAGCTTTTGTGATCGCATTTGTCCGTCGTGTGGCGTCAACATTTGCCTTGTGAACACTCCAGAGGCCACATTTATTGTCCGGTCTTCATGAAACTTGGTCAGAACATTTGTCCCATTGATACCTCGACTGGGTCATGCTGGGTCAAAAACTAGGTCACTAGGTCAAAAAAAAGAAAAACCTTGTGAACACTGTAGAAGTCACATTTGATGCCCAATCCTCATGTAACTTTTTCGAAATGTTTGTCTAAATGATATGTTGGTGGAGTTCAAAAATGGTTCCGGCCCGTTGAAAAATATGGCCGCCAGGGGGCGGGGCAGTATTCCTTATATGGCTATACAGAAACCTTGTGAACACTCTAGAAGTCACAAAATTTGCCCAATCATCATGAAACTTGGTCAAAACATTGGTTTCATTGCTATCTCGGAAGAGTTCGAAAATGGTCCAGATCGGTGAAAAAACATGGCCGCCAGGGGCGGGGCACTTTTCTCTATATGTATATAGTGAAAACATGTGAACACGGTAGAAGTCACATTTTTGGTCCAATGTTCATGAAATTTGGTCAGAACATGTGTTTTCTTAATATGACGGTTGAGTTCGAAAATGGTCCAGATCGGTGGAAAAACATGGCCGCCAGGGGGTGGGGCAGTTTTCTCTATATGTATATAGTGAAAGCATTTGAACAGTCTAGTTGTGATAAGACATAATGTTAAAGAAAGATAACCTGTACATACTTTCTAATAGTTAACTCTCTTGTATAGACCTGGGACTTCTTTCATCAAAAATGGTGAACATAAAGACAGTAGTTTGCATGCAATTTAATAAACATATGTCATAAAATAACTGTACATGTACTAATGCACAGTAGAGCCTTATCTTTGATCTTTACTGATAAGCCAAGTTAACCTACTGTGTTTTGGTGTATTTAGCAGACTACTGCGCTATGAAACTGTTTCCATGGCAACCTTGTTATTTGGCATTTTCTAAATTAGAAAGACTCTTTTGATTGAAATAACTTTTGTAAATTCTTCTTATTTTATACATTTGAGTCACTGGAGTTTTCCGCTCTCCATAAATTGTTTTCTTTAGAATGAGTTAGACTTATTTTATAAACAAAATTTTTGAAGCAACTTCTAGACTAACAGTAACTAATATTTATATCAGTTTTTTTGACAGATAGTGAACTTCTTTTTACATTCATTAAGGTATTTGCTGTATTTGTTCATTTTTAACGATGCATAGATTATTTAGACTAAAGTTAGTTTTTTCATTAAAGCTGCTTTGGTTTTCACTTATAGATTAATTCTTTGAGTGTATTCAGGCGTATCTGACTGGACGCCTTTAGTTAATTGAATTACAACCAGTAAGTGTGTTAGAAATAAGCGTTCTTTAATTAGACTCGATAAATATTTCCGTAATATTTTCATAAGTGCTCACACAGTTACATAACTCGTAACCGTCCTGTGACCGGTTTGCGTAAGCGAACGAGACCGCACTACCACAGTTGTTTATAGTAAAACATTGTGAATACTTTTAGTCACATTTTAATTCAATCTGAATGACACTTGCTGATCTTCACACATGGTGACAATCTTTATGAGCATAATATTTTTTGCTCATGGTGAACTTTTGTGATCACCTTTTGTCAATTGTCTGTCTTTCGTTGTGCGTCATGAATATTTGCCTTGTTAACACTGTAGAGGCCACATTTATTGTTGGATTTTCATGAAACTTTTTCAGAAGATTTGTCCCAATAATATCTTGGACGAGTTCAAAAATGGTTCCAGTCTGTTGAAAAACATTTCTGCCATGGGGCCATTTGTTGTTCATTCTTCATGAAACTTGGTTTGAACATCTGTTCTATTGATATCTTGGGATGCAAAGAACAGGTCATTTCTTTTTATCTCAGGTGAGCGACTTTGGACCTTTCAGGCCCTCTTGTTAAGGTAAATGTGCAATATCACTGTTACCACTATAGGTATTCAAAATATACTGCTTAACTACTTAGATCATTCAGTTCATGTCTTCTTGGTAACATTATTAGGTAACTAGAAAATTCACATTATACAGTGTACTATCAAAGAGTAAGAATACTCGAGCACATTTTGTTGGGACAGCTCTTGCTATGAATCCAGTTTTTTATGCGCGTCCAGCAGAATGATGTCCACTCTTGTACTTAAACAGTTCATATCGGATCATCATGAAACTTGGTGATAATGTTTACGGGCATAATATTTTGGTTTAAGAAAGATAACCAGCCATATGGCCTGAAGCACTTCTGATTTATTGCCATTGAATAATCTGAAATATGCCAAAGTGATAAAACTCATGTTTACCATTTTCGAAATCAAATAGTTTTAATCTTGTTATCATTTAACTTGATTAATTTATTCCAAACAGGAGTATCTTGCTTTGCCTTATTCAGTTAGCATGTTTACATTCTGTAATGTATCTGTTAATAGGAATAATATTATACCAACTTATTGTGTGTTGACATATTTCATTATGAATTTGATTTTGGATTGCTTTTTAGCCGGATTTTTTTCGAAAAAATCTCGGCTTATAGATTGATGTTGTCGGGCGGGCGGGCGGGCGGGGGTGGCGGCGTGCTCGAAAATGTTAAAGTTCTTATTTCATGGTATAACTTTGGTATGCTTGGACCTAGAGTCTTCAAACTTGACATGAAGGTTGGCCAGGATTAACAGATGACCACTGGTCATTTCAAGGTCATTCATTTGAAGGTCAAGGTCACTGTGACCTTCAATATAAAAAATGTTAAAGTTCTTATAACTTTGGTATGCTTGGACCTAGAGTCTTGAAACTTGACATGAAGGTTGGCCATAACTAGTTAGTAACCACTGGTCATTTCAAGGTCATTCATTTGAAGGTCAAGGTCACTGTGACCTTGAATGTAAAAATGTTAAAGTTCTTATTTCATGGTATAACTTTGGTATGCTTGGACCTAGAGTCTTCAAACTTGACATGAAGGTTGGCCAGGATTAACAGATGACCACTGGTCATTTCAAGGTCATTCATTTGAAGGTGAAGGTCACTGTGACCTTCAATATAAAAATGTTAAAGTTGTTATAACTTTGGTATGCTTGGACCTAGAGTCTTGAAACTTGACATGAAGGTTGGCCAGAACTAGTAAGTAACCACTGGACATTTCAAGGTCATTCATTTGAAGGTCAAGGTCACTGTGACCTTGAATGTAAAAATGTTAAAGTTGTTATAACTTTGGTATGCTTGGACCTAGAGTCTTGAAACTTGACATGAAGGTTGGCCAGAACTAGTAAGTAACCACTGGACATTTCAAGGTCATTCATTTGAAGGTCAAGGTCACTGTGACCTTGAATGTAAAAATGTTAAAGTTCTTATTTCATGTTATAACTTTGGTATGCTTGTACCTAGAGTCTTCAAACTTGAAATAAAGATTGGCCAGTACTAGAAGATGACCACTGGTCATTTCAATGTCATTCATTTGAAGGTCAAGGTCACTGTGACCTTCAATGTTAAAATGTTAAAATTGTTATAACTTTGGTATGCTTGGACCTAGAATCTCAAACTTGACGTAAAGGTTTGCAAGCACACTTAGATGACCACTGGTCATTTCAAGGTCATTCATTTCAATGTCATTCATTTGAAGGTCAAGGTCACTGTGAACTTAAATGTTAAAATGTTAAAATTGTTGTAACTTTGGTATGCTTGGACCTAGAATCTCAAACTTTGCTCATGCCTTGAAAAGTACTTACATTTCATTTTGACCTTTGAACAATATTTCAGTAATTTAAGTATTGCATTGACAAAAACACGAAAGGTACTTTCCTGTCATTTAAATCAAAAATCCGGCTTCAATGCGGTCATCTCCGACCGCGGAACTCTTGTTGGAAATAGGAAAGATCTGGCTGTTGAAATTTTATGTAAACAATCTACGCATGTTTGAATATTGTTTGTTTTAAAGTGTAGAACTTTTCTTGGCAGACAGAGGGACAGATGTTCATGGTGATGCCAGTATACGCCTGTTTACTTGGTATTAGGGTGGGGTATATAACAATCAGGTGACAGTTTAATTCTCTTGAAAAGGTAATAATGTGTTATAGTGTGATTTACTTTAAGATTCTACAAAATAATAATAACTTCTGTATGGTTTCTTGTGAAACTGCTTTCTATGCAATGATAATTAAAATTTATATGAGGACTCTTTCTTTTAAATTTTTTAAACTCCTTTTAAGTAAAAAAAACAAGACAATTTGTTGTGATTTTCTCACAATGTATGTGGCAATGCATAATTTGTATGACAATCTTCGTTAACATATTTACATATAATTTGTCATTTCCATATATGAACATTTCACATTCATAAGGGTGGACAAGGATTTTGTAATTATGACTTTGTCAAAATGTCAATCTACCAATCGATTATATTCCTCACACCGTAAACTCCTATGTAATTGAAATTGCTTTATATTTATTAGAAAGAAAATATTAATATAATTTGTTTTTGGTTAATTTTGTTTGAATGGTTATTTTATTAAATGATGTACTTAAATGAAGTAAAACAGAATGTTTCTTAATTCTTGTTTGGGCAACAATTTTTCTACTCTGAATGTTTATATTGCATATTCATTTTACACATTATTTCCAGGAAAAAACAACATAATTATGTGATAAGTTAGGTAATAGTGCCAAAAAAAAATGCTTTATTGTCATTTTATTTAAGATTTTTAATTAATGTGTATGTTTACCATATATTGTTATATATATCCTAATGATATTATAACATAAGATGAAAATTCTGTCATAGAAGTATTTTGTGCATGTGCGGATATACAGATATTCAACTATTACTTAACAAATACAAAGCATCCTACAAAATAAAATAAACCATGACATAATATATTTAAACATAAATTATTTGCATTACATATATACAGCTCTGTAATTACATTATTGGTACATTGTGGCTTTTAACAGTGTATTTTTAGCTCACCTGATTGCTCAGGTGAGCTTTTGTGACCGGTCTTTGTCCGTCCATCCGTCAACATTTGCTCGTAAACACATTTCTTGTCCCATCTTCATGAAACTTGGTCAGAAGCTTTGTCCCAATGAAATCTCGGCCGAGTTCGAAACTGTGTTTTGCCAGGTCAAAAACTAGGTCACTAGGTCAAAAAAAAAACAACCTTGTAAACACTGTAGAAGTCACATTTGATGCCCAATCTTCATGTAACAAAATGTTTGTCTTAATGATATCTTGGTTGAGTTCAAAAGTGGTTCCGATCCGTTGAAAAATATGGCCGCCAGTGGGCGGGGCAGTTTTCCTTATTTGGCTATAGTGAAACCTTGCACAATCATTATGAAAGTTGGTCAAAACATTGGTTCAATTGATGTCTCGGACGAGTTGGAAAATGGTCGAGATCGGTGAAAAAACCTGGCCGCCAGTGGGCGGGGCATTTTTCTCTATATGTATATAGTGGCAGTTTTCCCTATTTTGCTAAAGAGAAACCTTGTTAACACTCTAGAAGTCACAATTTTTGCCCAATCATCATGAAAGTTGGTCAAAACATTGGTTTTATTGATATCTCGGACGAGTTTGAAAATGGTCGGGATTGGTGAAAAAACATGGCCGCCAGTTGGCGGGGCATTTTTCTCTATATGTTTATAGTGCAAACATGTGAACACAGTAAAAGTCACATTTTTGGCCCAATTTTCATGAAATTAGCACAGAACATTTGTTTCCTTGATACGAGAGTTGAGTTAAAAAATGGTTCCTGACAGTTGAATAACATGGCTGCTGGGAGGGGGGCAGTTTTCTCATTATGCCCCCCCCACCCCCCCTTTCGAAGAAGAGGGGGTATAATGTTTTGCTCATGTCGGTCTGTCCGTCCGCCAGATGATTTCCGGAGGATAACTCAAGAGGGCTTATGCCAAGGATCATGAAACTCCATAGGTACATTGATCATGACTCGCAGATGACCCCTATTGATTTTCAGGTCACTAGGTCAAAGGTCAAGGTCACGATGACCCGAAATAGTAAAATGGTTTCCGGATGAACTCAAGAACACTTATGCCTAGGATCATGAAACTTCATAGATACATTGATCATGACTCACAGATGACCCCTATTGATTTTCAGGTCACTAGGCATACATGCCAAACGTCCCGATCTTGGCTGGACAGTCCAGCTTTTGGGCTCTTTGTCCCGGCATCCTGATATGAGACCATTTGTCCCGACATTTGTTAAAAACGATGTACTGTCTATAAGTTCCCAATAAAATTCGCTTTTCGAGCTCTTTCTGGATAATCACTAATCCCTTCATTGCCCCAAATTAACAACCCACTTCTACTACTCGATTGCACCAGTGTTGTTTTTGACACCTCATCAGCGATTTATCAGCAACTTATTGATTTAATCAACATTCACACTATGGACCGGCATGGTGTTTTTATGATAGGGGTTGCTAATTGCTATCTAAAGATGTATCATACAAAAATTAACGCCACCTGCATTTGTATTTTATGGCCCAATCAATTCCAACAATACTATTATCCTGTGTATTATACAACCTGAGGTTATAAATCCTGTCAAAACACCGATTTTGTACATTAAACACATTGAATGCTGACCAATACATATTGATGTTTCTCACAAATTACCTTTCATTTTTGACTGATTTTCGGAAAATAGTTTGTACATATTGCATCAATCTAAATTTATGATTGGTTGAATAAGAACAGTACGCGATGCGCTCACATCGTGTCACGCGATTTACATATGTTCAAGGGGATATCCCTGTACCAATTGGATGTCAAATCAAGGCATACGGGGATACCCCTCATTTCAGTTTATGGAGTGTGTTTACTTCTGGAAAATGGAGAGCGTCTGTGTTCACGAAATTCTGAACACAAATTTATTGCCAATATCGGGCAGAAATTTAGAGTTTTTGTAAGAAATATACTGACTATTGATTTGACTAAAGAAAAGGTGGAATGATTGATCGTTTTAGGTGTCCCACTTTTTGGTAAAAGTCCCGACAATTTGTTATGGAAAGTCCTGATTTGGACATGAAAAATTCTGGCATGTATGCTAGGTCAAAGGTCAAGGTCACGGTGACCCAAAGCAGTAAAATGGTTTCCGGATGATAACTCAAGAACCCTTATGCCTAGGATCATGAAACTTCATAGATACATTGATCATGACTCGCAGATTACCCCTATTGATTTTCAGGTCACTAGGTCAAAGGTCAAGGTCAAAATGATTTGAAATAGTAAAATGGTTTCCGGATGATAACTCAAGAACAGTTAGGCCTAGGATCATGAAACTTCATAGGTACATTGATCATAACTCGCAGATGACCCCTATTGATTATCAGGTCACTAGGTCAAAGGTCAAGGTCACGATGACCCGAAATAGTAAAATTGTTTCCGGATGATAACTCAAGAACGCTTAGGCCTAGGATCATGAAACTTCATAGGTACATTGGTCATGACTCGTAGATGACCCCTATTGATTTTCAGGTCAAAGGTCAATGTCACGGTGACCTGAAATAGTAAAATGGTTTCCAGATGATAACTCAAGAACGCTTATGCATAGGATCATAAAAACTTTATAGGTACATTGATCATGACTTGAAGATTACCCCTATTCATTTTCAGGTCACTAGGTCAAAGGTCAAGGTCACGGTGACCTGAAATGGTAAAATGGTTTCTGGATGATAACTCAAGAACGCTTATGCCTAGGATCATGAAACTTCATAAGTACAATGATCATGACTCGCAGATGACTCCTATTGATTTTCAGGTCGCAAGGTCAAAGGTCAAGGTCATGGTGACCTGAAATGGTAAAATGGTTTCTGGATGATAAATCAAGAATGCTTATGCCTAGGTTCATGAAACTTCATAGTTATATTGATCATGACTCGCAGATGACCCCTATTGATTATCAGGTCACTAGGTCAAAGGTCAAGGTCACAGAGCCAAAAAACGTTTTCACAAAATGACTGTCATGGTCACGGTGACTCAACTTAGAAAAATGGTTTCCGGATGATAACTCAAGAATGCTTATGCCTAGGATCATGAAACTTTATAGGTACATTGATCATGACTCGCAGATGAAATAATGATGAAACTTGACCAGGATGTTTGTCTGGACAATATCTAGGTCAAGTTTGACATTTGGTAAAGATTGAATGAACTGACTTCTCAGGTGTGCGAACTAGGGCCATCTTGGCCCTCTTGTTTACCTATACTGACATGAATCTTTTTGTTTAAAGCCATTCTTGGAGGCTGTTTTTTGTAAATGGGGAATAGTGTGTTAGTCTGTACTATTTTGGGATCAATATATTATTCTTCTATATAAAATTTAATGTACATTACATGATGGTTGTTTAGTTATGGTTATGAATTAAAATTGGAATCTGCTGACTAGTGGTTTATAGAATTTTATTTGCACATCCCCAGTATTCTCTTTAAATGAAAGTGCAAGTTGTTTTAAATAGTGACAAATCCGTACAATGAAATCGTTGAGTAATTGTAATTACATACATCATACGTTAAGAGCGTTTGTGAACAGAATAACCCAGTTGCTGAATTCTTTCAGGTTAAAGGCCTATACCGCTGGCTAGCCTTGAGCGAAAAGGAAGCGGAGTGTGTAAGTCTTCACTTCCAGTACATAGCCTCTCTACAGACAAGTCCTACGTAGTGCCTCCTAGTGGCGACACACGTCAACTGAGTACCACCCGGCCTCAGGCTGAACTACAGGAACTCAAAGGTGGTCTGTCCCCAGACCTGGCATCCCAGGCCCACCGGTGTGTGGAAATGCCTTCATTCCCATGAATAGACCCCCAGCCAATGGGTAAAATGGCCCCTGTGTTCCCAGGGTTATAAGGTTCCCTGCCTACTGGGTTAAGTAGGAAACCACTGCCTTGTGGTTTGTCGTTGGATCGGCAAAGGCTTAGGGTGAGGTAACCCCGACAGAAAACCCAGGGAGTTGAAATCAGAGACGTTGGGCCATTGGCACTCCCTTAACCCATTTAGCCCAGTGTCGTATATATGCGTCCAAATAATATACAGTGGAGTTCCTAGCGTCGTATATATGCGTCCAATAATCTACAGTGTGAATTCCTAGCGTCTTTAATATACGAAAACTTAGATGTAGCTCTGAATTCCTAATGACTGTAAAATACGTCTGTTCAAATTGGCATTTAAAGAAACAGCTATTTATTTGTAGTAAGTTTTTCAACCTAAGAAAATTATTGTAACAAATACTTTCTTAATTTGGAAAATGATTTTAACACTGTATTATGTGAATTGGGAATAAGACATCAATTTGGGAATAAATTGTGTTTTGTCAAAAGTGCATAATATGCAGTTTTATATATTGCATTTTTCTAGTTTTACAAATTATAATTAAAACATATACTTGCATATATAATAGCATCATTTAAATTGATTTTACTTAAAAAATGGATTTTTAATTAATTTTAAAAAAAATCGTCATGAAATGAAACTGTGTCCATGCCGCGCATGGACACGGTTTAAAAATACACTTGTAATGATACAAATTCAATCACTGTGAATGAAAAAGTCATGGAAAATTTCTTATCAAGCTTAAATTATAGATAATATATTACAAAAATATAAGTAGATCATGAAATGAATAGTTTTGTTTGAGAAAATCACCAAAATGATGTCCATTCTCAGTTTGATGTCTTATTCCCAATTCACATAATACAGTGTTTTTTGTTTTATCTTTTCTGGTCAAAACCCTGCAAAAAAAAAAGATAAAAATAAATAAATTAAGTAATGGTGACTCGTGTTTTTTTTATAGTTATTTGTATTCTGTTTTTGAATTTTATTTTATTCTACATTTTAATTAAGTTTTAATATAAGCATATTAAGATGTTCTCATATTTTATTTTTATTTTCATAAAATTACTTGCAATTGAAAAATAACTGTGCTTATTGATGTTTGTTTTTATTATGAGCAATATCTTATTATTTTTTATATGTCATTTAATTATTAATTTTGTTTTATTATAAAATAATTTTAAAAGATCATTTTTATTCATTATAACATTTTCTATTTGTAAAAAGTGTATACATAGATAATAATGGTATTGGATAAATTATTTGGATATAATTCAATGTTTTTTTATTTGATAAGTTATGCAAGATTTCGAAATTTTCATATATTACTATAATCATTTTTAAATTAGAAATATAATAATAAAACATCTGTCATAAACCGTCAACAAAGTAACAATACTTAAAAACACTATATACCATTTCACACCACTAAAAGTAACAATAATCAGATGATCTGTCAGGCATTCAGAGCTGATCAGGGTCCTGATTAGCTAGGGGTAGATAAGGCTACTACTGATAGGGGCTGCCTAGAGATAAGGCTGTAGTATGGAATGAGTTAACAAAAAATGACGTCATGTACATCGCTATGTCTAAACAATTTGGGATCCCTCCAGGGAGATTCAGTGCCGGGCTCAGAGCCTCGAAAGAGTCCACACACAGCTACTGGGGGTCCCTCCTTCATTCCACAACAAGCCAAGAGAAGAGGAAAGAAAGCTGGCTACAACAAGCCTAGGAGGAGAAAAGACCTACATCAACCTTTCAAGGTGATGCATTGGAACGCACAAGGAGTCTTCAATAAAAAGACAGAATTAGAGCATATCCTTCATGAACACGACAATAATGTCTGCTGCATTCAGGAAACTCATCGGTAGCCAGCTAAATCATTCAAGGTCAGAGGATACCAGAGTTTCCGATGTTACAGAGAAGGCAGAAAGAAAGGAGGCATCCTGACATAAGTCCAGACTAAACTGATTTGGATGACTCTGAATTCCAAGTTCTGAGTCTCAGGAAGAATGCTTTCAATCTGAAGCTTGTGAATCTCTACTCTCCAAATGACAAAGCTCTTTAACTAGACAGTATCCCAACAGAAGAATCTAACTTCATTGTTGTTTGCGACTTCAACAGTAATTCACAAAGCTGGGGATATGACCACATGGGCCGATGGGGAGAGAAAGTGAAGAACTGGCAAGATGATATCAAGACTAATCTTATCAACCAGCCTGAAGATTTGGCAACTTTCTACTCCAGGAGATGGAATACAAAGTCGACCCCTGACTTAGCTTTCTGCACTGGAGATATCCATGTGCATATCAAGAGAGAGGTATGTGATCAACTAGGAGGAAGCGACCATCGCCAGTTCTAATCATCATGAACCAGTCTACCTCTTCATCCTCAAGCATCCCCTGATGGAACTACAAGAAGGCCGACTGGACCTTATACAAACGTCTGAGTGATGACATCTGCAAAGAGATCAGAGTGGATGGTAGAGATATTATCAAAGTTGTGAAAGACTTCAATGCAAGCATACTGAACGCAGCACAACAGGCGATACCATGCGGGGCCAGAAAAGAATACAAGCCATACTGGAGTGAGGAGTTGGAAGACCTCCAGACCAAGTAAACAGAAGCCAGGGTGGAAGTAGAAAGCAACACTTCACAAGAAATCAACCTCTCACTACAGCGAGCCAAGGCCAAATTCCTGTGGCACAAACTTGAAGCCCAGAGAAAGAGCTGGTGAAACAAAACAGCATCACTCAACCTTGAGCCGGAAGCTGTGGAGGTTAACAAAACAGCTGAATGACGATGAAAGTCAAGCGAGAGGCTCAGTAACTCTGAAAGAGAATGGAGAGCTGCTGACAGGTAAACAAACGGCAAATGTCTCTGCCAGCAACTGCAAAGATGTCAGTGACATCCCTGTCAGTAGAGAGAGACAGAGAGAAGTAAGACGAGAACAAAGGGCTGGAAAACAGATGATGTGACATCAGACCGCATGAGCCAAAGCCTGACACTGCACGAACTACAGACAGCAGTCAGGAACCTGAAATTAAAGAAGTCTCCTGGACCAGACAATGTAACTAATGAAATGATCAGCCATATAGGCAGTTCAGCAATGCACAAGTCTGGAAAGAGGCCATCATGATCCCTATTCACAAGAAAGGCAAGGATCCGAAGCAGACTGGAAGCTACCGTCCAATAAGCCTTACTAGCTGTGTTGGGAAGAGAATTGTAAATGCACGCCTAAAGTCGTATCTGGAGACGAACGACTTACTTGCAAAACAACAAGCTGGATTCAGGCAATTCCGCTCCACCGAGGACCAGACTACCTACCTGGCCCAAGAAATTGAAGATGCTTTCCAGGAAGAAAAGGTTGTCCTGACAGCATGGATAGACCTTCAAAGGGTCTTCGATAAAGTCTGAACTGACGGGCTCCAAGTCAAACTGATGAGGAATGGAGTTGGAAGAACCATGTTGAAGTGGATCAAGTCATATCTATTCAATAGAAGGGCAAGAGTCAGCTTGAACCAAAGAAGCAGTAAGAAGTTTCTTCTATGGCACGGTGTCCTACAAGGAGGAGCTCGTCCCCCGACGCTTTTTCAACTCTTCATCAACGACCTTGTGTCTGAATTGCCAAGGGGAGAGAAGGCGGCACTTTATGATGTTGATCTTGTGATATGGTAGAAGAGCATGCCACCACAGCCACATACAGAATGCAAGAAGCAATAGACACGCATACCGCATGGGCTGAAGACTGGTGTGAAATGATCAACAAAGAGAAATCATCCACCACACTATCGTCATCAACACAGAAAGCAGGGACGGTGAGGATGTGAGACACTCCTATGACTGAAGCAGACGAGACTACGTACCTGGGATTCACCTTTGACAAGAGGCAAACGTGGAAGCCACACCTCATGAAAGCAGAAGGAAAGGCCCGACGAAAACTTGCAATGATGCAAAAGCTTGCGGGAACCACAAGGGGGGGGGGGGCAAATGAGCACATACTCAAGACAGTCTAACAAGGCACATTGAGACCCCAACTAGAGTATAGTTCTCCCACATGGTCTACCACAGCCAAATCCAATTGCCAGGCTCTGGGTAAAATCCAGAACCAAGCTCTGCGCATTATGACAGGAGCAACCAAATCCACACCAATTGCCTTCATGGAAAAGATAACATGAATACAACGACTTCAAGAAGGAAGAGATGTCAAAATTCTGCTTCAGACAGAGAAGTATGAATGTCTCACGGATCTACCCATGTCAGCCAGTGTAAAAGGGTACACCTCAAATCGGATCAAGCGTAGCAGCTTTGTACACAAAGCTAAGAAGCTGGACAAGGCCTATGCAACAGATCTGACCATCCCCACCACTCCGCTTGGTAAAGAAGACATCGTAGATCCATTACATAATGACCTGTCAAGTGTTGCAGCAAGATCCAGTGTTCCTCACCTACAGCCAGGTAAACAAGAGGATGAGCATATCAGAAAGAGCCACACACTTGCCAAGATCGATGACGAATACCCTAGGGATGCATGGACTCCTGTCTACACAGACAGTTCTGGCACTAGAGCAGTCACAAATGGAGGTGCTGGCATCGTCATTCTGTACCCATCCTGAAAACGAGAAACACATCTTGAAGCAACCGTAACACACTATAGCAATTACAGAGCAGAGACTGAAGCTCCCATGAAGGCAGTCTCAGTGATTGAAGACTCGACTGAAGCTGTCAACTCGGTAGTCTTCGTTACAGATGCCATGTCTGTAATAGAAGCCCTGACCAACAACAAGATTCCTTAGCTAGCAAATGCCTTAGAAAGAATCGGCACCAACATAAACGTGACCCTTCAGTGGATCCCAGCACTGTGGAGTGGCTGGAAACGAAGATGCTGATCAACTGGCAAAACAAGGTGCTAAGTTAGAACAGCCACCTGTGCAAGTAAGCTATAAGGAGAAAGTTGCCATCATTAAATCACTTACTAGGCCAAGACAAGAGGCAGATGCATATCATCTCTTAAGCAGAGCAGAGCATGTGATAATGGTCAGACTCAGATCAGGGCACAACAGACTCAATGCACACATGCATAAGAAATACAGACGGGCCCCATGGAGCTGCACATTTTGAGTGATGAAAGGTCAAGGTCATCCTTCAAGATCAAAGGTCAAAAAACAAAATCCAAGGGAAGTGACAAGCTTTAAAGGGAGATAATTGTATATAATTTGGCAGGTACAAATCAATTTTACAAGAGAAGTAATAGTTTTTAAAGGGATATAAAATAAAAATTCAAAGCGGCGCAGTAGGGGGCATAGTGTTTCTGAAAAACACATCTATTGTTAAAAAAAACTTTGTTAAATCATGCTTATGTCTGAATTTGCACATTTACAAAAAAATGTAACACATTGGCCAAGATTCACCAACTTATTCAGAGAATAGCACTGTGACAAATTGGTCCAGATTCACCAACATAATAAGAGTATAGCACTTGTGACATTGGTTCAGATGCACCATCATATTCAGAGTATAGCACTGTGAAACATTGGTTCAGTTCACCAACATATTCAGCGTACAGTATATCACTGTGACACATTGGCCCAGATTCACTAATATATTCACATTAAAGCACTTTGACACAAAGGTCCAGATACACAAACATTTTCAGAATATAACAGTGACCCAGTTTTACCAACATATACAGAGTACCGGTAAAGCTTTAACACACATTTGCCAAATTCACCAACACATTCAGCTTAAAGCACTGTGGCACATAAGCCCAGTTTCGCCAACATGTTTTAGCGTATAGCACTATGACACAGCCCAGAGAAATATTATACATGTACAGAACATGTATGAATGACCAAACACATTTTTGGAGTATATATATTTTATGTGTGTTTATATAGAATACATCGTTGGTGTCTAGATGGAGAAAGTTTATCAGGCGAGGCTTGAAAAAAAGGGCGCGATTGACGTGCCCTTTTCTTTTTTTCGGGTCGAACCGGATTAACTTTCTCGATCTCGGTACCAACCATGTATTCTCTATTTATCCTGCCTCTGTTGTAAACAGTGACCTTATAAATCAGTGACCGAATGATATGTTATATAAACGATAAAATTCATGATTCGTCTCAATAAATTTGAAAGGTCAAATACTGCAACATCGGCGCGTAGGAATACGTACTGGTGGTAGATCGCGGTCACGTGATCTACTGCCAGAGATCAAATAGTTTGTTCGGTCACTGCTTCAAAAGGTCACTGTTTGCAAAAGAGGCAGGACAAATTAAACAAGACTATTGTCAGCTTTTCACCTTACCTGACCTTGTAAGTGTCCAATAAAATTTCCCGCGGCTAGACACGAGTGAACACACTACATTTCCAATGGCTGTTTTGAGCATTCCACCAGCACATTGGAAACATGTCCGCGTCTTTGTAACACTGTTTTACTGTGTGATCAGCATGAAACAATTTTATCTCTAATGAAAAGGCAAGATAGTTTTACACTCAACTCTTGACATCAATACAGTTTGTGCGTGCACCTTTTTTCTTTTTTATGTTCAGAGGATTGCCAGCGTTTTTATTTAAAGGCTATGTTCTCACATTTAGTAATTACTTCCATATTCCTGTCTGTGTTCTAGTATATTTAAGTTCATAAAAGTATCGGTTTTCCCTATGCTGATATTCGTTTTTTGTCAAACCATTTTAAGTTGTTTCGAATTTGAACATTTTAAAATATAAAGTTTTAAACAAGCCGTCGTTCCAGCAGTGGCCTCTCTTTACACTCTGGATCAGCAGACGATTTATTTCAAAAATCAATCTCTGGGTTAATAGTAGCCATCTTTCGAACTACTTTCAAAAGTACAACAACAATAACAGTAGAAGACAATTTTAATTGCGAAAAGTTGAAAAATTGAGTACATGTGTCACGGTTGTTGAGTGGAATAGTGTTATTTTCAACTGTGTACGAAGCATGTGAACTGGTAGTGGAATAACCGAATTGTTGGTGGAAATGGAATTTAGAAATATATCTAATAATTCATCTTTTTTCATGTCATGATCGTGTAGAATTATCATCAGCATCATTTCTGTGGAACATTGCAATATTCAAAATACAAGTGTTTCATAGCTATGGTGCTTTTGACATAGTTCACTTACCATCAAGACTGAAATGATTCATGCACACAGGTAAAGTAAATAATTGAATTTGTGCAGAATGTTTATTTTTTACAAATTATTATTTAATTTAACCAATTTATTTTTTATAGATTGCACTGAAACTCAAAGTCTAAAGCTTAGTAAGACACTTAAGCCAGTTTTCTGAGAAGAAACAATACTTGTTCAGAGTATAGCAGGCTCATGCGGCCTCTGGTTTATTTATTTGGCCTTGGCCTTTAACCTGGGTCGCTTTGATTTCAGGTGTTTAGCCCTCATATCAACAAGGCTTTCTCTACCCTATATGTACTTATTCATATTGTTTAAAGATTTTGAGAACCCTCGCTCATGCATGCAACTATACAATTATACAACTATGGAACACATTATTTATGAGAAATTCCAATACATCAACATAACGTCTCAGATTTAAGGCAGATAATCTAGTGCTTTTTTTGCTGCCATTTTTACTATTACACATTTTTTCATTTTATGTTATGATGCATTGATCTGGTTTCTAAATTAACCAAGCAATCATGTTAAACTTTTGAAGAAAGATGTTGTCTGATAAATATTGAAAATATAATCACTACAACGTGAACAAAATTCAGTTGAATACTGTGACCAACGAAGATTTGCCAAAGAGCAATTCAGATCATGATTTAAATTAAATACAAGTAATATGAAAGTCTGCCTATTGGATCCCAGTTATGACTTATTTGTCAAATCTGCACATTAATTTGCCCTTGGCCATGTAGAATTGGGGACTAAATACCATCAAGTCATGTAAAAAGGAGCAGGGTATAGCATGCTGCTATTGATCTCTTGAGCTTTCACATCAATTTTACAGGTAATTTTCATACAACAAATGATATTATATAGTGTAATGATAAAGCATTATGACCACAAATTATATCTCTTACTAGTGGTGCAAAAATCAATTAAGTGTCACATTCAAAAGAAAATTTATATAAAAAGGTATTATTAATTGTTAAAACGTTATAAAAGGTTATTTCAATTCACTAAAGCATTTAATTACAAGAACAAGTGCATTTTATGTCCATTACAATACATGTAACAGTATTGGCATTGTATTTATCTGCATTTGATGTGCATTTAACACACTTAAAAATGCAGACCAGACACACCATTAACAGAAACAAATGTATTTATTTCTGCATTTTCTCCAGCATTAATACTCTTCAAGTGTATTTTTATCATCCCAAATACACTTTACCAGGAAAAAAGGTATGTTAAAATGCATTTTTAGTTTGTTTTAAGTATATTTAGCCGGATTTTTTTCGAAAAAATCTCGGCTTATAGATTGATGTTGTCGGGCGGGCGGGGGGGCGGGCGGGCGGGGTGGCGGCGTGCTCGAAAATGTTAAAGTTCTTATTTCATGGTATAACTTTGGTATGCTTGGACCTAGAGTCTTCAAACTTGACATGAAGGTTGGCCAGGATTAACAGATGACCACTGGTCATTTCAAGGTCATTCATTTGAAGGTCAAGGTCACTGTGACCTTCAATATAAAAAATGTTAAAGTTGTTATAACTTTTGTATGCTTGGACCTAGAGTCTTGAAACTTGACATGAAGGTTGGCCATAACTAGTTAGTAACCACTGGTCATTTCAAGGTCATTCATTTGAAGGTCAAGGTCACTGTGACCTTGAATGTAAAAATGTTAAAGTTCTTATTTCACGGTATAACTTTGGTATGCTTGGACCTAGAGTCTTCAAACTTGACATGAAGGTTGGCCAGGATTAACAGATGACCACTGGTCATTTCAAGGTCATTCATTTGAAGGTGAAGGTCACTGTGACCTTCAATATAAAAATGTTAAAGTTGTTATAACTTTGGTATGCTTGGACCTAGAGTCTTGAAACTTGACATGAAGGTTGGCCAGAACTAGTAAGTAACCACTGGACATTTCAAGGTCATTCATTTGAAGGTCAATGTCACTGTGACCTTGAATGTAAAAATGTTAAAGTTGTTATAACTTTGGTATGCTTGGACCTAGAGTCTTGAAACTTGACATGAAGGTTGGCCAGAACTAGTAAGTAACCACTGGACATTTCAAGGTCATTCATTTGAAGGTCAAGGTCACTGTGACCTTGAATGTAAAAATGTTAAAGTTCTTATTTCATGTTATAACTTTGGTATGCTTGTACCTAGAGTCTTCAAACTTGAAATAAAGATTGGCCAGTACTAGAAGATGACCACTGGTCATTTCAATGTCATTCATTTGAAGGTCAAGGTCACTGTGACCTTAAATGTTAAAATGTTAAAATTGTTATAACTTTGGTATGCTTGGACATAGAGTCTTCAAACTTGACATGAAGGTTTGCAAGCACACTTAGATGACCACTGGTCATTTCAAGGTCATTCATTCTAAGGTCAAGGTCACTGTGACCTTGAATGTAAAAATGTTAAAGTTCTTATAACTTTGGTAGGTAAAAATGTTAAATGTCAATTCAAGTTCATATTTGTGACCTTAAATGTTATTGTTGTTCATGTATATGCATGCATTCAAAACATAACACAAGGTTTGCTCATGCCTTGAAAAGTACTTACATTTCATTTTGACCTTTGAACAATATTTCAGTAATTTAAGTATTGCATTGACAAAAACACGAAAGGTACTTTCCTGTCATTTAAATCAAAAATCCGGCTTCAATGCGGTCATCTCCGACCGCGGAACTCTTGTTTCAAATGCATTAAGACACTCTTTTCTTTTGCAAAAAAATGTTGAACAAAAACTTGAAAATATTTAATATACTAAAGTGTAGTAATAATTAAAGTTTTGTATGAGCATCAAAAACAGTGTCAAATTCATACCAGTGCCTATTTAGTAGCAGTAGGCCTTATATGGTCTACTTGTGGTATAAATAATGCATTTTGTATAATACAACATACATAAATTAAAAATATAGCTGCCCATACAGTTCAATACAATGTTCAATTAACTACACTATGCAAAGTTGAAATATGACATCAAGCTTGGAATAATCTTTTCAATAATGAATAATATGCTGTTTTAATTTATAAGTGAAATAGACACTTGCATATAAAAACTGATTTTACATCAAAACTAAATGTTTAAAGGGGCCTTTTCACAGATTTTGGCATTTTTTTTAACTTATTCATTAAATGCTTCATATTGATAAATGTAAACATTGGATCATAAAAGCTCCAGTAAAAAATCAAGAAAAAAATTAAAAAAAGGAAAAGAACATTGCCCGGAGCAGGTTTCGAACCAGTGACCCCTGGAGTCCTGCCAGAGTCCTGAAGTAAAATCGCTTTAGCCTACTGAGCTATTCCGCCGACTACACATTGCTGACGTATTTAATACCTTATATAAGCAATCTTCGTAGTTTCACAAAATTTAACGACAAAAACAGAACTCTCCAAATTATTCAATCGTTTCGCGTTGCAACGCTTTATAATTTTTAGGTTTTAAAATCGTCAAAAGATGCATATAATGGCTATATTAGAGCATGGTTAATGTTCAGTATTACTGTTTTCTCACAATTATCATAACTAAAACGAAAACTTACGAATCTGAAACAACTTTTTTCAATTTTGTCAATTTACCAAAGCGTGAAAAGATCCCTTTAATTTGATTTTTAGCTCCGCTGGCCAAAGGTCCTGTGTCCATCGTGCATCCATGCATAAACTTTTCCTTTAAACATCTTCTCCTAAACTACTGGTCCAATTCTGATGAAATTTCTTAGGAATGTTCCTGGGGTGCACCTCTTTCAAATTTGTTCAAATTATGCCCCTGGGGTCAAATTTGACTCTGCCCTGGGGGTCACAAAATTGAAAATTTGCTTAAATAAGGCCTATTTTGTGAAAACTTTCAAAATCTCCCGTCCATAACCATTGGGCCTAGGGCTATCAAATTTGGTATGTAGAGACATCTAATAGTCCTCTTCCAAATTTGTTCAAATTATACCCCTGGGGTCAAATTTGACCCTTCCCCGGTGGTCACAAAATTGAACATATGCTTATATAGGGTATATTTTGTGAAAACTTTAAAAATCTTCTCTTCCTTAACCATTGGGCCTAGGGCTACCAAATTTGGTATGTAGTGGCATCTTATAGTCCTCTACCAAGTTTGTTCAAATTATGCCCCTGGGGTCAAGTTTGACCCTGCCCCGAGGGTCACAAAATTGAACATATGCTTATATAAGGCCTATTTTGTGAAAACTTCAAAAATTTATTGTCCATAACAATCTGGCCTAGGGCTATCAAATTTGGTATATAGTGACATCTAATAGTCCTCTACTAAATTTGTTCAAATTTAATCCCTAGGGTCAAATTTGACCCTGCCCCGGGGGTCACAAAATTGAACATATGCTTATAAAATGCCTATTTTGTGATAACTTAAAAAAAAAATCTTGTCCATAACCATTAGGCCTAGGGCTACACAATTTGGTATGTAGTGACATTGAATAGTCCTCTACTTAGTTTGTTCAAATTATGCCCCAGGGGTCAAATTTGACCCTGCCCCGGGGGCCACAAAATCAATTATATGCTTATATAGTGCCTATTTTGTGAAAATTTTAAAACTCTTCTTGTCCTTAACCATAAGGCATAGGGCTACCAAATTTGGTATGTAGTGACATGTTATAGTTCTCTACCAAGTATGTTCAAATTATGCCCCTTGGGTCAAATTTGACCCTGCCCGGGGTCACAAAACTGAACATACGCTTATATGGGGCCTATTTTGTGAAAACTTTAAAAATCTTGTTGTCCATAACCATTGGGCCTAGGGCTACCAAATAAGGTATGTAGTGACATCTAATAAACCTCTACCAAATTTGTTCAAATAATGCCTCTGGGGTCAACTTTGACCCTGCCCCGGGGGGTCACAAAATTGAATAAACGCTTTTAGAGCGCCTATTTTGTGAAATCTTTTAAAAATCTTCTTGTCGAAAACCATTTGGACTATGGCTACCAAATTTGGTATGCAGTAACATCTTATAGTCCTCTACCAAGTTTGTTCAGATTATGCCCTTTGGGTCAAATTTGATCCTGACGCGCATGTCACAAAATTGAACATTATATACGCTTATATCTTGCTTATTTTGTGAAAACTTTAAAAATATTCTTGTCCTTAACTCTAGGACCTAGGGCTACCACA
The DNA here is from genome assembly GCF_020536995.1 of Dreissena polymorpha. Taxonomy (NCBI): domain Eukaryota; kingdom Metazoa; phylum Mollusca; class Bivalvia; order Myida; family Dreissenidae; genus Dreissena; species Dreissena polymorpha. The sequence continues at coordinate 82,426,734 of NC_068355.1, read as the reverse complement.
TTTTGTATGTAGTGAGATATAGTAGTCCTCTACAAAGTTTGCTCAAATTATGCCCCTGGGGTTAAATTTGACCCAGCCCAGAAGGTCACAAAAGTGTACATGTGCTTAAATAGGGCCTATATTTAAGTATTTGCACATGCAGAGAAATTTGTTTCAGCCTTTTTTCAGCAGTGGAGCAATACAGGGCCATCATGGCCCTCTTGTTTAAATACTCACAAAATGAAACCGTGTTCATGCTTGCATGAACACAGTTTATAAATGCTGTCAGAATTATACCATATGCAATTACTATAAATACAAATGCCAGGGAAAAGTGATTTTTGTACTAAAAAATTCCAATGAATATTACAATAATACATTCTGAATACTTTAGTATGTAATTAACAGTTTTGTCTGAGAAAATCACTAAATTTTATATATTTATTCAAATTCACATCAATCATATTTCAATAAGACATAATTACTTCAAATCCTTTCACACAATACTGAAAAAAATGCACAGTTTTTGATTGTTATTGATTCTTTATTAATTTATACATGTACCATTTTTTAATCTTGATGCATCCTCAATTGTATAATGCACATCTTAATCTGTTTTAACAATTATAATATAAAGATTAAGGCTGACTCAGTAAAATAATAATCCATGATTTCTGCAGTACTTGCAGACAAACTAGGAATACCGCTGTGATATTATCTATCTATCTAATGGGATATTAATAAAGCTTCAATAGAAAAAAATCAAAGCATACACATGTATAAAATGTGTATGTATATATAAGTTAAACTTAAATTGATTGACCATCGATAAAAAGATATTATAATATATGTTTGTTTATATATATATATATATATATATATATATATATATATATATATATATATATATATATATATATCCTTGTAAAACTAAAAATTAAATATGTATGTTTCTATTACATCATTTAGGACTTTTATTTTCAGACAAAGTAGAGTGAAGCTTAAAACAGTATCCAATTGTAACAGTCAATTTTGGGAATATCAACCTTATAATTATTTTCTGTGTTGGCCAATGTCATAATTGGTATAAAATGTATATTAAACTGGAACGTTTTCTTTATTTTAAATGATAACATTTGCTTTGTCAGCCATAATTGTCAAAATCAAGTGGTCTTTTTACACTGTAGTTTTCTCACTGACTATGGGTTTGTTCTGAGAATGAGCCACACAAAGTATCGTTGGGGAGATGAGCTGTCAATTTTATGTTTATCAGTCTTTCATAATCCAGTATACCTGTAAAAAGGGAATTTGTAACTAATAATCACACAATATACACAATTAAAATTGTATGCATTTAGATTTATTTAGTACTGCACATTAATCATTTTCCAAAAATATGTAGCAACATTACATTATATAATGCTGCAATACTAAAGTAATTTACTAATTAAAGGTCGCTGATGTGTAATGGATGTAGTGTCCACCTAATGATCTGGAGGTACTGGTTTGATCCCCAGTGTGGGAGCATTCTTAAGAAATCTCCAAGAGACACCAAAGTACTGGTTCTAGGCCCAGGAAACGAACTCAAGAGCATTTCACATACATGTACGTAGTTAGTACTTTAAATTTAATCGAACTAAAAATGGGTTAAAACTAACAACTGAAACCCTTATTAATACATTTTATTTTGAATCAAGCAAATGTGCAAATTCATACAAAATAATGAGTAAAATTTAAAAATTCTACTTTAAAGTAATCATGATAATTTAGATAATTTTCAGAATATTTAATGATGATAATGATACACTTATATATTCCCTAAATGATAAAAATAAACCATGTAATGTTAATTTATGAAAAAAACGTTTTAATTTTATCAATATCATGGTAATTACAACTAGATACAGGCAATTAGATCAGAAACGTGCATTCATTATATTAATGAACAACCCAGACATTTGTAGTGATTTATGGTCACTATTTGATTAACGTTCTATACATGACCTGTCATAAAAGGTATTTTTTAGCCAGTACTACCACTGGGGGCTGACGAGGTCAAAGCGTAGTCCGTTTCGCTACGACGTCGGGTATATGTTTTACTACGAAAACATGGTGTAAATACACTACTTAATCAGGCGAGTTCCATATTTTCTGGTGTTTATGGATTAGAGAACGGAACATCCAGTAATGGTAGGTACTTATTTTCAATAACAAACTAATAACAAATGCGCGTAGTTGCAACCTTTAAGTTTATTTTGAGCTAAAATCGAAATATTTTGATTTGAAGCAATGCATAAGGTGGTTATTCTGTTAAAATAGCCTATTACGGTAACTTAAATTAAATAAAACTACATTTTACTTCGATTCAGTGTACATTACACATTTTAAAGTACAAAACAGGTTACGAACATATATTTTAATTATGCAAATTCTTTGTTTCGAAGGAAATTACAAGTCGTTTTATGTAAAGGTTTCGCACAGAGTATGTATTGGTTGCGCAACGAAGTACAAATATAATGTATAGGTTGCTCAACGAAGTTTCTGTATCCATTTCTGGACATATCACATGCAGTTTTCAGTTACTGCAGACTGCCATTTCCCAGTGCAAAAGATGCCGTGCTTCACTGTGCGCATGAACATCCAAACGAAAAGGTTGAACCCGGTGAAAGCCTGCAGAGTCCCGGCAGAGCCCCGGTATACCGTCACTACGCCGGCACTCACCGGGGTTATACCGGCATCAGACCCCGGCAGAGCTGCGGCAACGCCCCGGTTTAACCGGGGACAACCGGGGCTCCACCGGGAAAGTATTCAAATGTTTAATACCTCCGGGATGAACCAGGAGTTACCGGGAAGGACCGGCAATAACCGGCTTGGCACTGGAAACAACCGGGACTGCATCGGGAACAACCGGGACGGTACCGTCAGAGCACCGGTTTACTTATGTAACGTAGCTATAAAGGGACTCTGCCGGCATTCACCGGGGCGTTGCCGTAGCTCTGCCGGGGTGGTTTTGGGCCCCGGTGGAGCTAAGGTGCCGTCCCGGTTGTTCCCGGTACAGTCCCGGTTGTTCCAGGTGCCACGCAGGTCGTTGCCGGTCCTACCCGGTGACTCCCGGTTCATCCCGGAGGTATTAAACATTTTAATACTTTCCCGGTGGAGCACCGGTTGTCCCCGGTCGTCCACGGTTTATCCCGGTGGAGCACCGGTTCATCCCGGTAGGGCCCCGGTTCATCCCGGTAGATGCCTGATCACGCACTGGGGCTCCGCCGGCATCATAGTGAGACTGGGCCTTAACCGCATTGTAACACGAAGTAAATTTACCGGCCGTCATGTACGCAGTTAACAATAACCTGTGACAGAAACCCACTGCCACAACTTTACAACAATATATTGATTATGCAATTGCGGATTTGTGCCATTGGGGTCCTACTTTCCACACCTTACGGCTGTTACAGGTGTGGATTTTACAGGTACAATCATGTATACGAACATGAAATTCACCTCAAAATTAGTTGACGATTACCGATTTTCAAGAAAATCGCTTTGATATATACAATGTAAAAATCAAAATCCGTATGAGATAAATAATGATCGAAGTTGGAACATGGGATTTACTTTGACATAAGCAGAGTTTCGAGATAAGCGAGTTGGGAATAACGAGAATCGAATGTCATTTGATAAAGAGTACCGTATGCTGAAAACCTATCGTCGGTCTCTACCAAAATGAACGTATAAGGGATTGTCAAAAGGTGAAGATGCGTCATTTTTATTGAGACCGACGACATTAGGTTCTCGACTCTCAACTGTCATCTTATATATGGATTTTCGATTTTAATCGTTTCCTTTGGCCTAGTCGTGAATGTAATTATATCATAATAATGTGCATTACCATGTCGACTGTGCGCTTCGGATCATGTTGTGCCGTTGTTACTACCTCTGTCTCAAAGGAAACATCCAGCCACTCCATGACTCTGTATTAATTTTTTTTCTTCTTTATTTTGCCTTTGAGAGATAACCAATACGTCTTCTGTGAGAAACGCATGCACGCTAAAGCGTTGTCGTAGCGAGGCATATACGTATGCTGTCAGAGACATGATCATGCCTTATAATAATATGTAGCCTTTATTTCTGATAACTGGGTCACCCTACACATTTCTAAACACCCCAGTGGCTTAACAATACATAGATCAATATGGAAATTGTAAAATTGTGTCAATTAAACACAGTTGTAAACCTTAATTGCATTTTTTAAAAGTGAAACTTGACTTCGGTTTGATAAATCAGCGGTCTATTTCATGTTTAACCGCATAAACCAGACACATCTTGGATTATAATTTGATGTAACAGACCTATGAAATGACATTGTGCTTAAATTCAGAGTTTTGTTATTACAAAATCATAATCTTACATGTTTTAAACACAATTTTCGACTTATCCGTTCTCGATGCCATGTGTATTTAAACAATGTTTTCGTAGTAAAACATATACTCGACGTCGTAGCGAAACGGACTACGCTTTGACCTCGTCAGCCCCCAGTGACTACAATGGGCAATGATAGTCTTTATTGCATACATATTCCAACGTCTATTATCGATTCGCTTCCTCAAACTGAACAAATATTTAATGTTTACATCGCGAAACGTACTGTAATGCATCCAGTTTCACTTTCGGTTTGGTTGGTTTTGTAAACAACGTTATTTCATATTAAAAACTGGATGATAGGGTGATTAAATAATAATGGAAAAGTAAATCACTTGGATAATAGGTCAAAATGCAACACAAATGAACGTTAATAGTGCTATTAATATCAAAGTTTCGGTAAAAAGTTTGGCGCTAGTTCAACGCGCATCGTATACAGCCTCATAACAATAGACTGACAACCTTTTGGGTAGTAAAGTAGTAATACAAGGCAATATGGCGACCGTTAGCCACGAGGCCTATCTTACGGAGGAATCCGAGTTAGCCGATGTATCACGATTGCTCTCTTTAATGCATAGCATTCCAACCCGCAATTTATCCCATTTTCACCGCGACATTGACGGTATAACACGTTGTGGAATATACTTGCTTGTATTCAACACTGTGGAATATACCTGTCGCGTGCACGGACTACTTTTTAAATGACGTCATGCGATATGCGCTAAAATTTGGTCGATATTGTTTGGTTCATTGATCGAATTATAAGGTCACCCATTAGAAGAAAATGTGCATATTTTGCAGAAATATATATATATAACATATTCACCAAAAGAAATGTTGAAATAAAATATAAAATTACACGATTTTTGTTTTGTTCTTTTTTTATTTATATTTACTTTACCACTGAATGATTTTTCATAAGAAACACAGTCGACAAAACTTAAGCTTCAAAATTATACGACCTTCAACCTTTAAATCTAGTCATATGACATAATTTTTCGCCATCCGTATAATGAATCAGCTGATTGATGGCGTCATAAAATGACAAACTTATTGCGTCATTTTCCCCATTTTTTTGACGATTTATTATAAACGCGACTTACTTCACATGTTTTCTACATGTCGAGGGGTGAACGGAAGACTGTTGTAACTCATATTATATTAAGAAGGAGATACTGCAGTTTTCCGTTCAGCCCTCGATGTACTGTATGTCGACATATCTGAATTGTCAATTGATCACATTTTCCTTATTTCGTGTAATGTGCATTGTTTATAACCAAAGCATATACTTTTGACATTTAACTTAAATATTCAGAATGTACAACAAGCCATACACATATCGCACAGTTCATGAATACTCTGCTATGTTTGCTTTCCTATTTAATTCACGTTAGGCATAGAGCTGTGTAAAGTATAAGATGGTCAAAATAGCACCACACTGGAATTTGGAACGTCCCATTTTGTACACGGGTATTTTCTACTCATTTATCTGTTGTGTACTGGAATGTTTTCCATTCTTTGTGTATTTATATATTAAATTATTTTCTCGTACAATAAGGGCATTTACCATAGATATATAAAACATTGTGCAAGTTTAAACATAATTATGTTTGCAGAAATCTGCAAATGCAACCGAGTTGACCAACGGCTATTATTAGATAAACTGCTCCGGTTCATTTGAACAGCAGTAATGTAGAGTACATGACGTAGCGTGTGACGAAAAAGAAAGTTTATCGCGTTCATAAACTCATTTGAATAAAGTGATAGAATGGCATAAGGGTCTTTATTTAACTATGCTAAAATAATTATTAAAGACCCTAGATGCAATATCGTCAATTATTGAGTTAAATGGATTATTAGATGGATTTTAAAGGATTATTAAAGGTAAGATACTAGTTCTTACGTGTTTTGATTTTTGTTTGTACTTTTGTCGTTCCCTGTTCTTGGGGAAATGATTTTAACATGGGCGCCATTGATGCATCGGATCACACACGGCATACCCATAACATTATATAAAAACACGTTATGCGCGTCCTTAAATTCGTCGTCCGAAGTCGGAAAACGTATTGCCCTGTATTTTGTCAAATAAACTGTCAGTCGCTGCAATTGTCTGTTGTCAAAATTGTCAAGGTCTTCCATAGCTAAAGAAACTTCAGCGTACAGTTTATTTAGTATTGACAGACCTGTACAAAGTCGCGTCAGTCAAAAATCATAAAAAGCGACATTTAAAGTTATGGTAGCCAGAACTAGGTCGTCGATGGTGTACATGTATGTTGACATCGACAGCATTTTGTCAGGAGCAATCGCCGCCATATTGGATTTTGATCATTTTCTTTCGAAAATAAAATGAATTATAGTAAAGTAAAATCTTCTTTTCGCGGTCGTAATGTGTTAAAATTCGCATACTGCGTAAAATTGAATGTAGGCATATGGTGATATTTTTACTTGTTTTACAGTTTGTGTGTGAATTTTTTAAAGACTATTTTGCGTACCAGAACAAATACATGTATATCACTACGCATGGTTACATTTGTCAGATTTTAAGCGCTTTTATGACTGAATTAAAATTATTGTTAAGGTTATTAGATCTATTTATGTTAAATGTCACGTTGAAAAAATCAAATGGGATAAATAGAATACTAGGATTAGCGTTGAATACAGAGAAGTTTATGTTGCTCGGCTCGAACACCGAAAGCGCTCGCCAAGGCTCGCGCTTCCGGCGTTCTAAGCCTCGCAACATAAACTTCTCTGTATTCAACGCTAACCTAGTATTCTCTATGTATCAGGGTCAGTTCGCGGTAAATAATCGTTATATAATATAAACGCTATATACATGTATATGAACTAAAATTTTCTTTAGACCAGAAATATGTTATTATGAAGATATTCAGCGATAATTATGGTATGTCAATAATAGATTCTTAATGTGTTTTCAACAATACCATTATAAATATTATTTTTGATTAATTTAATTTAACAAGAATTATTCCACCATATTGACCAATGTATTAAGCATGAGAGCGATGATTCTCGATACTGTTAATACTTGATTCAAATAGCAATGCCCGACAAACCACTAAAAAAGGTTTGTTTGAAGAACGCGCGTATAAATATTAAAAATATGTACGGATACTTCGCATGTGGTTCGTTGACTCCTGTGTTTTAATTTAACTTCCATTCTTTTTTTGGTTTTTTATTTTGTATCTATAGGTTTATGACCAGCAAAATGTAATGATGTAAAAAAAAAAAAGCCGCGAAAACTCCGCGTAACATCCCATACTGCGTGTTATGCAGCTAAGAGCTGCACAGAAAAAGACATTCGCTATATTTGATCTCATTCATTGAACTCTACCTTTCACCAACTCCAACCACAATACACGCCGTATATCTTTTTTAAAGACATTTCTTGTTTATTTTTTGCCATAGCAACCAGAATTTTTGACGTAGGGACAAAATGAAATGACGTGCATAATCTCTATATTACCATCTATCCATGATCTAATCTAATACAGATTTGTCAGGACACGGCTCATACATTGTGGATTGGCAACACGCAATGATGGGACATACAAGGCAAACAACCATACATCACTGGTAATCGGTAGCGCATGGTCGTACAATTTGGACCTTTTGAAGCAACACCACCCATATCTGGGTTTGGGTAGCCGACAACCATCAAAATCGTCTCATTTATAGATCAAAACATAAATATATGGTCATAGAAAGCATATATATACATCAGTCTCTGACCATTGGTAGCAAACAAAAGTCACACAGCAATCAAATTCTAACCATAGAAAGAACAAAACATAAAAAAAATCGGCAATTTGTGTCCCACAACCATCCAGCTCTGACAATTGATAACATGCACACATCAAAGGGTTCCCGTATGATACCCGCAGCGATCAGCCTCAGACCATGGATATCCTTAACGTCACTACGTAGCCAGCGCTTGCATGGAAAATTTGATCCCTGATCATTATAAGCTCACATCATATTTAGGTAGTTGATAGCGCAAAACATTTAATACCCGGCCTACAACAGCACAACGCCATCAATTCATGGCAATGTATAAAATGAAATAGAAACAAGTACACGACCTTGAGTTGTTTCGAAAATATTCAATATTCAATTTAAAAAAACACCAATATCTGAATGTTTTCGGTCGAAGTACAGTCGTAAATATGTCGACCTTGCTCTTCCCATATGGCCTCATATGTTTTTACCATAAGTTTACATTAATCGTCATTTCGAAGTGCAAATACAAGCCATTTAAGATCTCTTTTATAGTTTTAATAATCACTTAATTTCTTACATATTTACGTGCGAACGTAGTCAACGCATTTTTTCACAATGAATTTCAAACTTGTTCATAAGCGGTCGGAAATCTTTTATTCTTACAAATCGATTACCGGTATGTTTTATCGACACACTTTAAGTTAAAGTTAATCAATCGCGCCAGGTCAGACAAAATGGGCCATATGCAATATGCGGCAAGCGTAGCTCCAGACCAGACAGCGCAATAGAAATATAAGAAATATAATTAGCTAATCATTCAACTGAACAAAGTGTCATTACATTGTTTCGTTTGATACAATAACGCTTCAGTGTAAGTGAATAATATCATTTGTAAAGCGAGCTTGTTGTGCAATGAGTTTGGTTGTTACATGATGATTTGTTTGTATATTCACGTGCAGTCTTATTTGGGACGACATCCGGGTTCGTATTCACAACGCTACTTGGGGAAAGCGTACAGAAATTCTTGAAACATAAGATTCGAGTCGCTTCCTAATTAGCATATAAATAGTGTAGTCTAACTTGTTGACGCTCTCAAATAAATATTAAGCTACTTTTTATATTGGTAATATTTGGAGCGTACGACGGGGGAAAGACCAAAACAATGGTGGAACGTTTTCCTTATTTGTCTATATTTTTGCGCAAGTATTTTGTGCGCACCATTCAAGCCCCGATATTAGACAGTTAATATCAAGGGATTGCAATAATATTTACATACCTGTGTAGATAATTCATTTCTCGATAATGTTCCGTAAAAAATATGTAATGACACTTTGAATTTTGCACGCCTGAGCAATTTAAATTCAACCACTATTCAAATTTTCAATATCTCTCGATAACCTGCCTCGATGTAAACCATGTGGTTCAAATGTGAAGAATAAACTGCGGAAAACACAGTTTGCGTTCGTCTGTTGTGAGCGTAGAGCGTTATATAGTAAAGCGATGTTTTTATACTTTTCTGGATTAATTGAGCATTGTTTTTTTCTAAAGTGACAATCAAAACGTGCAAGTTCTGTTAACATCTGTTATTTTATAAGGTACATAAATAATAGTGATACAGATCGTACAGTACACATGAACATTTAATAAAAAATCTCTACATACTACAAATATATATACAAGGGATACAACTGTAAAATTTCCAGCACAACACCATGATCTGAACAATAGCAAAAGAATTGCTTCCAACAGCAATAGTTGCACTAAATAAACAATATAACAATAGCCAAGACATTTATCTTTCAGAATATAACTATCTTTATAGCAGTCAATGCTTAAATAGTTTTCATTGAAACGGAAGTTTCATGAAAAACTGTAAAATTTTCGAACTCGGACAAAAGTGTGCACAACCACTTTGACATATTTTGTTCCATAATTTAATAATACTGAGCAGTTCAGCAAATTTAACCTTGTTTTATAATCCAAATATAATTTATAAATCAAAGTAGACAACTTTTAACTTTTATGATGGCATGTAACTGCATATGTGTAAAAACACCGTAAATCTTAAATGGATTACATTTTCTATACTCTTCAAGCATTTGTACATGCACGTTGTTAAGTAATGTAACACGCAACGTGATTGGTTAGCTGTTTCCTGCATTGGAGAATTAACCAATCAAATCGCATGTTTATATTAAACTATAAACAGAAACTAGCAAATGAATATGTACGTTCAAAAGGGGTTAGTTTTAAAGGAATGTGGAAATTACAACTAGAATTATCAGTTTTCGGTTGTGTACACTTGTGTCGCAGTTAGGATTTTTGAGCTTTTTTGCATGAAAGGTATCGTTTTAATTTAATGAATGATCGTAGTTTATTGCCAAGTTTATTATTTTCTGAAAGATAAATGTCTCTGCTGTTGGTATACCGTTTATTTTGTGTAATTAATGCTTTTGGAAGAGATTTTTTTTTGCTTTTGTTAAGACCATGGTGTTGTGCAGGAAATTTGACAGTTGTATTCCTTGTATACTGTTATATAGTATGTAGGTTTTTTTTTCTTCAAGATCCCTGTGGTACAGTATACCGTCCTATGTTTCGTAGAATGTAAGTACATGTAACAACACAGACGGAGGTGTGAAAAAGACACGCATAAAAAGTTGCTGAAACTAAGAAGAGTGAATAGAAACTGCACCATATTTGTATTGAACATATGCTTTTTAAATCAACAAAGAAAATTACGCGTACACGTTACATCTTAATGCCTTCTTCTGATTGGTTGATATTTAAATCAGTTTCATAACATGTCGAGAGGTCAATGATTGTAATGCGATTTAAGCAAAAGTTTAACTAAAAAATGTATGCCTTCCTAACATCAATTCGACGATATTTTAGGTAAAAGTGGACTTCTGAACTAAAACTGTATGAGTTGGTAATGTTATTTTGCAATTGTACGCAAAATTGATGAAAATTTAAATTTTCTGGTGTCCACTACGTAATTGGTCCTTCGCCGATAAGACGTTCCAAAAAATGTGGTCCATATAAAAAGTATATCTAAATTCTTTGCGCGTCTTATAAATTAGACTAACAAATATTGGTCCCTAAACAGTTACAATTTAGTCAAACAGATTCATTAAACGAATTATTTTCGCTTAAGATGTCCAGTAAGATGGAATGTATTACTTATAAAGATCTCGCACATCCGTATTCTACAACACTGGCTTAAGCAAAATTCAATCATTAAAAAGGATATCATGTCCATTAAAAACTATACAGCATGACTTTTGTGTAAGTATATTAGGGTATGGTACAAAATGGAAAAGCAATCATCACATTATGAAATATATAATGACCAATAATTCAAAATGAAATAAAAAGTAGTAAATTGTAATAACACAGCCTCTAAGTATATATATATCATCCCTTTGATAGTAACACTCTAGTACATGCGTATTATTTTTCAATGAGATACGATAGCTTCACGATCAACATTCGGATACAATCGTTGCAAAACGCAACGCTACAATGCCGCATCCCTATCATTTCCAATGTGTCCAATGAATTAGTACAGTTATTATCGTTCTAGTCTGCTGGCGGGACATTTTAAAACCATTTATTGGCTGTTGTACAAGGTAAAATAAAGTTAAACTTGGGTTAGACAGCAAGGCAGAAAAAAGAACGGTTGCATATAGTTGACAAACGAAATTAAGCATATTTAGAATTTCACTTCCGTGCCTTTGTGTGAAACAACCAAGCGTGTATTTATTTCTTCTTTATGGTTTATTAAGGGTAACCAACAACATCAGGAACAGAACGTGTAAGTGCTAAAAGGGATATTTAGATTTCCAGTTGTTTTAAATTCCACTGTATTCATATGATTGATTCATCGTTCATGTACTATATGTAATAAAACTACATACATTGATCATCTCGAATTACTCCTCTAACGATACAGGCACGTAATTCTAGAATCGTCAAATATTCAATAACCAGTAAACAACAAAACTAAACTTATAAACAAAACGGGTTCGGTAACAGAGCAAACAAACAGTATGCTCCCTACATGCAACACAGTGATACGCATAAAGTTTACATGATTTCGTAACACGACAACAATCGTTCCTTTCAGAAAACAGATGTTGGAGCTAGAACGGTGGACCACAGTTCATAGAAGACGAATTCAAAATGGTTTGCTTTGTATTAACCATCCGTTTAAATTGCTGACACTTCTACGATCAGACGTTCAGACTTGAAGCTAGTTGTGATATCTGTGGCGCATGACGAAGTGTATGGTCTGATTCTCAACACAATAAGTTATGGGTTTCAAAATAATAAACTGTAAATAGTGACGCCCCTTCGATCTCGTGTACCGCCTTCAGCGTAGTTACATCACGTGTATACCTGTCAATTCTGTAGGAGACAAAAACGAACTTTTTTACTCTCAATAATCAAACTTTAATTCATAGCATCATGATAATATTTTTTCGTCGCATTCATCAAACCACCATAATATACTTTAACTCATGCCACTTTAAACTGCATTTTTTACAGCGAATTTGATGCGTATTTATATCGTATTTATCATCACCTACAATGCAAACCATTCCGAAACCATGCATCCATAAACATTAATAAATTATTGCTGATCTTAAGTGCCGTTGAACATATTTAAGCATAATTGCGTTTTAAGTTTTAACACATGCTCATCGTCTAGAAAAAAGGCCTTGGCAAACAGCGTAGACCCTGATGAGACGCCGCATCATGCGGCGTCTCGTCTGGGCCTGCGCTGTTTGCTTAAATGAATTTTTGAAAGAAATATTCTAAATATAGGAATAAATATACTAGACATCCCTAATTTTGGAAATAATTTGATCCAATTTAGAAGGATGGGAGAGTCGATCAGGCATAAATGGGTTTTGATATATCAAAAGTTTGGTGTTTACTCCGATTCAACCAATACATTCCGTATAACTTACCAACTGGCGTCAGTGTGTGGTCGTCTGAAATGGAAACGAAATAGTTTTGTAATTTCTTTATTGCAATATAATTACTATCGCTACCCTACCTATATCAGCTGCATAAGATTGTCGGAAGCTTTTTTCATGTATGTGTAAGGGGGATTTGCGATTAGCTAGCTTCGAACACTGCCTAGGAAAGCGAGTTTGCGACTTCAAAGTCAACATACTTATTTCAGTCATTCGGTCCCATATAGATGCCGGAGTATCACGGATTATATCCGGCATGATCAGGCATGTGAACCGTGTAGCCGCCGTGCAGCTCCGTGTCGATCCGTGGAATGCCATCGGGGCTCCGAGAGGCCACCACAGTAGTTTTGAAAAGCTTGTAATATCAACCATGTACCAGTACTTTGTTTTCCGATACCGTGTTTATTGTCTATAACTCTTTGCGCACGCGTCGCAGATCTTCAACACAGGCCCGGACTGCAGATAAAGCTCTGCTGCCTTTGAATTCCAGAGGTCCGTCTTGGTCGTGTTCGTTAATACATTGTATTGCTTTTTGTGTACACCATCATTATGGTTCTCATTCAGCCAATCGGAAGTGACGAACACCTGTTCCTTTGAATTGACGAGGGGCGTCTTCTTCTGCTTTTTAGCGTGAGTTTCCGTGAGTTGTTATGTTACGTGTAGATCTTCTTGAGAAGCTGATCATGATGTTCTTCGTCAGTAGCGGGTAAAGATATTTTGGGAATTGGAGTGCCCACGTTTACAATAAGTTTCATTTTGGCTGGCATAGACTTTTAAGCTATGTAATACAAGGTTACACCTTCGAGATACGATTCCAGAATGATGGAATCATCGTGTTTGGTTGTATATGCGCATTTTGGATTTCGTCAGGCCCATCCGCGCCTGAAACTTCATTATGTGAGGACATGGGGTGTGTCCCAGTACTCTAACCAAATACATGTATATCATGACATTTTTGACGAATTTTGATTCATACCGGTTATTTCCATCGGTTTGATGCACTGCAAGATTTCAATATTAGTGTGATCCTGTGCTGTTGGAAGGAAGACGGAGTATCCGGAGGAAACCCTGCCTGTCTGGTAAGGTGACAACCAACTAAATTCACATGCCTGGAACGGGAAATAAACACGGTTGTATCAATCACTGCGCTAACTGGACATCCGAATTGATTGATTAACCTTAAATCAACCTGCTTTTATATAAAATATAGTCGGTCCGGGGCATATCGTGTTTTTCCGTATCGCTGCCGTGTTTATATCTGTCGCTGTCGTGTAGGTCCGGGATGGTCCGTGTAGATGACGTGATGGTCCGCGTTTCTCAAGGATACGTATCTCTTCCGTGTTGGTCCAGGTTGGTTCGTGTGGATACAGTGTTGTCAACGGGATGATTGTGTTTGGAACACCATCGAAGCTTAAAAATTCACACATGTCAACGGATCGTCACGGATCTTGATCCGGATGGACCCGGGACGACCCGAGACTTCCGTGTCCATCCTTGGTTATATGGTACTGGTGATTAACTGACAGCTGCCATATTTAAATAAGAGATTCGGGGAGAAGTGACATAGAAATGAATTCTCGACCGATCACCACGTGACTTATGCGACGAAGTTGTATCGGTTTGAAAATAGTAGAAATATTATGCGGTCGTTATATATTAATATAGTTGTCGCTGCTAAACTGTCGCCAACAAAGCTCACATACCGACCACAGATACACGAAGAGATGTGTTTGTGAAACACAATGCCCCCTACTACGCTTTGAAGCCGAACAGAAACTATTTAAGAGAAAATGGTATATTGTTTAATATTGTTTGACCTAGTGACCTCAAACCATGTTTGATTGAAAATCTCAATGAGCTGCATTCACATGTGAAGTTTAAAGAACATAGACCCAAGAGTTTTCATTTTATGAGAAAGGTTAAAGTTTTGGGACAGACAAACACATTCAATGACTGACAGAGAGACAGGCAAGAAACAATATGCCCCCTGATCATTCGATCTGGGGGCAAAAAAACATAGATTAATATCTTAAAAACAAAATTTTGAATCTAAGTTCTTAAAACACTGCATAAAATGTTCGATTATTCGTGTTTGTCTTGATTTTTGGGTTAAGGGATAAATACTGCAAGCTTACAGATAAACGATGTATAGTTTTAAGAGGCCTATAAGCGTTGATGCAGACCGTTAATTGTATCGTCATTACCGGGACGTTCGTTCCAAGCGGATTCGTTTGAATCCGGTGTCCACTGAGAACCTCGTCCCTGCGTCAACAGACTGCGGCTACTTCCGGTCGACTGCGGACGCTCCGACTGCCGCGCACTGTTGGCCTCCTCATCGTCACTATTTCTTCATGTCAAAGACAGATTTGTTTTAGTTACAGTCATACATTGCAGTTGGGAATATATTTCAACTTGGCGATTTTTTTTGTTTTGTATGACCAATTTGAACAATGACAGCTGTTTAAATGTCTAAATTCTTATCGGGCCAAATTAGCAAATTGTTTAGAAGAGCTTTTCGATATCTTTTTGTCATATACAGGAAAAGCCGAAAGAAACATTACTTACGTAAATTTTTGAATATACTTTAACGCTCAAATACTCCTGATGACATTGAAATTATTAAATATACTAACTCATGTACATTTCAACAAATCTCTTGCAGTACAAAACGTAACGAACCGTCTTGCGCCAGCGAGTTGCTTCACGCAGATTCTTGAACTGAACCTAACTGCCATGAAGGCGGCAGTACCCATTGCGGCCAGGCACAGGGGGGCGGCTACCAGGGCGGCAATCATAGCGGGCTTCTGAAACAAGCTCGGCTCGGTCTCGTGTGAATCAATGGGACTGGGAACAACTGCATCGTCGCCGGACTTCAGATCGGATTTATATCCATTTCCATCCAAGTTCTTCACGGACGTACTAGGTTCTGTATTTGTCGTAGTGAACATTGAATTGGTCGCAGTTGACGTTAAAGTAGTTGTAAAGGGCATTTGAGTGGTCGTAGTTTGTTGAGGATTGGTCGTAGTGGGTTCTATAGTGTTTGACGTGGGCGTTGTCGTTGTGGGTTCTGGAGTTGTCGTAGTGGGTCCTGGAGTGGTCGTTGTGGGTTCTGGAATTGTCGTTGTGGATTCTGGAGTTGTCGTAGTGGGTCCTAGATTTGTCATAGTGGGTCCTGGAGTAGTCGTTGTAGGTTTTGAAGTTGTCGCAGTGGGTTCTTGAGTTGTCGTAGTGGGTTCTGGAGTTGGTATTGTGGGTTCTGGAGTTGAAGTAGTGGGTACTGGAGTTGTCGTAGTGCGTTCTGTAGTTGTCGTAGTCGGTCCTTGAGATGTCGTTGCGGGTTGTGGACTTGTCGTAGTGGGTCCTGGAGTTGTCGTTGTGGGTCCTGGAGTTGTCGTAGTGGGTTCTGGAGGTGTCTTAGTAGGTTCTTGAGGCGTCGTAGTGTGTTCTGTTGATGTCGTAATGGGTCCTGGAGTTGTCGTAGTTGGTTCTGGAGTTGTCGTAGTGGGTCCTGGAGTTGTCGTTGTGGGTTCTGGAGTTGTCGTTGTGGGCTTTGGAGTTGTCGTTATTGGTTCTTGAAGTGTCGTAGTGGATCCTGGAGTTGTCGTAGTGGGTCCTGAAGTTGTCGTAGTGGGTTCTGGAGTCGTCGTTGTGGGTACTGGAGTTGTCGTAATGGGTCCTTGAGTTGTCGTTGTGGGTTCTGGAGATGTCGTTGTCGGTTCTGGAGTTGTCGTAGTGGGTTCTGGAGTTGTCGTTGTAGGTTCTTGAGTTGACGTAGTGGGTCCAGGAGTTGCCGTTGTGGGTTGTGGAGTTGTCGTTGTGGGTTCTTGAGTTGTCGTTGTGGGTTCTGGAGTTGTCGTTGTGGGTTCTGTAGTCGTCGTTGTTGGTTCTGGAGTTGTCGTAGTGGGTCCTGGAGTTGTCATAGTAGGTCCTGGAGTTGTCGTTGTGGGTTCTTGTGTTGTCGTTATGGGTTCTGGAGTTGTCGCTGTGCGTTCTTGAGTTGTCGTTGTGGGTTCTGGAGTTGTTGTCGTGGGTTCTGGAGTTGTCGTTTTGGGTTCTGGAGTTGTCGTTGTGTGTTCTAGAGTTGTCGTTGTGGGTCCTGGAGTTGTCGTTGTGGGTTCTGGACATGTCGTTGTGGGTTCTGGAGTTGTCGTTGTGGGATCTGGAGTTGTCGTAGTGGGTTCTGGAGTTGTCGTTGTGGGTTCTGGAGTTGTCGTTGTGGGTTTTGGAGTTGTCGTTGTGGGTTCTGGAGTTATCGTTGTGAGTTCTGGAGTTGTCGTAGTGGGTTCTGGAGTTGTCGTTGTGGTTTCTGGAGTTGTCGTTGTGGGTTCTTTAGTTGTAGTTGTGGGTTCTGGAGTTGTTGTTATGGGTCCTGGAGTTGTCGTTGTGGGTTCTGGAGTTGTCGTTGTGGGTTCTGGAGTTGTCGTTGTAGGTTCTGGAGTTGTCGTAGTGGGTTCTGGAGTTGTCGTAGTGGGTTCTGGAGTTGTCGTAGTGGGTTCTGGAGTTGTCGTTGTGGGTTCTGGAGTTGTCGTTGTGGGTTTTGAAGTTGTCGTAGTGGGTCCTGGAGTTGTCGTAGTGGGTCCTGTAGTTGTCGTTGTGGGTTGTGGAGTTGTCGTAGTTGGTTCTAGAGTTGTTGTGGGTTCTGGAGTTGTCGTAGTGGATCCTGGAGTTGCCGTAGTGGGTCCTGGATTTGTCGTAGTGGGTTCTGGAGTTGTCGTAGTGGGTCCTGGAGTTGTCGTTGTGGGTTCTGGAGTTGTCGTTGTGGGTTCCTGAGGCGTCGTAGTGTGTTCTGGTGATGTCGTAATGGGTCCTGGAGTTGTCGTAGTTGGTTCTGGAGTTGTCGTTGTGGGTCCTGGAGTTGTCGTTGTGGGTTCTGGAGTTGTCGTTGTGGGCTTTGGAGTTGTCGTTATTGGTTCTTGAGTTGTCGTAGTGGATCCTGAAGTTGTCGTAGTGGGTCCTGAAGTTGTCGTAGTGGGTTCTGGAGTCGTCGTTGTGGGTACTGGCGTCGTCGTAAACGGTCCTTGAGTTGTCGTTGTGGGTTCTGAAGTTGTCGTTGTCGGTTCTGGAGTTGTCGCTGTGGGTTCTGTAGTTGTCGTTGGAGGTTCTTGAGTTGACGTAGTGGGTCCAGGAGTTGTCGTTGTGGGTTCTGGAGTTGTCGTTGTGGGTTCTGGAGTTGTCGTTGTGGGCTTTGGAGTTGTCGTTATTGGTTCTTGAAGTGTCGTAGTGGATCCTGGAGTTGTCGTAGTGGGTCCTGAAGTTGTCGTAGTGGGTTCTGGAGTCGTCGTTGTGGGTACTGGAGTTGTCGTAATGGGTCCTTGAGTTGTCGTTGTGGGTTCTTGAGTTGTCGTTGTGGGTTCTGGAGTTGCCGTTGTGGGTTCTGTAGTCGTCGTTGTTGGTTCTGGAGTTGTCGTAGTGAGTCCTGGAGTTGTCGAAGTAGGTCCTGGAGTTGTCGTTGTGGGTTCTTGAGTTGTCGTTATGGGTTCTGGAGTTGTCGTTGTGGGTTCTGGAGTTGTCGTTGTGGGTTCTGGAGTTGTTGTCGTGGGTTCTGGAGTTGTCGTTTTGGGTTCTGGAGTTGTCGTTGTGTGTTCTCGAGTTGCCGTTGTGGGTCCTGGAGTTGTCGTTGTGGGTTCTGGAGTTGTTGTTGTGGGTTCTGGAGTTGTCGTTGTGGGATCTGGAGTTGTCGTAATGGGTTCTGGAGTTGTCATCGTGGGTTCTGGATTTGTCGTTGTGGGTTCTGGAGTTTTCGTTGTGGGTTCTGGAGTTGTCGTTGTGAGTTCTGGAGTTGTCGTAGTGGGTTCTGGAGTTGTCGTTGTGGTTTCTGGAGTTGTCGTTGTGGGTTCTTGAGTTGTCGTTGTGCGTTCTGAAGTTGTTGTTATGGGTCCTGGAGTTGTCGTTGTGGGTTCTGGAGTTGTCGTTGTGGGTTCTGGAGTTGTCGTTGTGGGTTCTTTAGTTGTCGTTGTAGGTTCTTGAGTTGTCATAGTGGGTTCTGGAGTTGTCGTAGTGGGTCCTGGAGTTGTTGTTGTGGGTTCTGGAGTTGTCGTTGTGGGTTCTGGAGTTGTCGTAGTGGGTTCTGGAGTTGTCGTTGTGGGTTCTGGAGTTGTCGCTGTGGGTTCTGGAGTTGTCGTAGTTGGTTCTGGAGTTGTCGTAGTAGGTCCTGGAGTTGTCGTTGTGGGTTCTAGATTTGTCGTTGTGGGTTCTTGAGTTGTTGTTTTGTTTTCTGGATTTGTCGTCGTGGTTTCTTGAGTTGTCGTTGTGGGTTCTGGAGTTGTCGTAGTGGGTTCTGGAGTTGTCGTTGTGGGTTCTGGAGTTGTCATTGTGGGTTCTTGAGTTGTTGTTGTGGGTTCTGGAGTTGTCGTTGTGGGTTCTGGAGTTGTCGTTGTTGGTTCTGGAGTTGTCGTTGTGGGTTCTGGAGTTGTCGTTGTGGGTTCTTGCGTTGTCGTTGTGGGTTCTTGCGTTGTCGTTGTGGGTTCTTGCATTGTCGTTGTGGGTTCTGGAGTTGTCGTTGTAGGTTCTGGAGTTGTCGTAGTGGGTTCTGGAGTTGTCGTTGTGGATCCTGGAGTTGTCGTAGTGGGTTCTGGAGTTGTCGTTGTTGATCCTGGAGTTGTCGTAGTGGGTTCTGGAGTTGTCGTTGTGGGTTCTTGAGTTGTCGTTGTGGGTTCTGGACTTGTAGTAGTGGTTCCTGGAGTTGTCGTAGTGGGTCCTGGAGTTGTCGTTGTGGATCCTGGAGTTGTCGTTGTGGGTTCTGGAGTTGTCGTTGTGGGTTCTGGAGTTGTCGTTGTGGGTTCTGGAGTTGTCGTTATGGGTTCTTGAGTTGTCGTTGTGGGTTCTTGAGTTGTCGTTGTTGGTTCTGGAGTTGTCGTTGTGGTATCTGGAGTTGTCGTTGTGAGTTCTTGCGTTGTCGTTGTGGGTTCTTGCGTTGTCGTTGTGGGTTCTGTAGTTGTCGTTGTGGGTTCTGGAGTTGTCGTTGTAGGTTCTGTAGTTGTCGTAGTGGGTTCTGGAGTTGTCGTTGTGGATCCTGGAGTTGTCGTAGTGGGTTCTGGAGTTGTCGTTGTGGATCCTGGAGTTGTCGTAGTGGGTTCTGGAGTTGTCGTTGTGGGTTCTTGACTTGTCGTTGTGGGTTCTGGACTTGTAGTAGTGGTTCCTGGAGTTGTCGTAGTGGGTCCTGGAGTTGTCGTTGTGGATCCTGGAGTTGTCGTTGTGGGTTCTGGAGTTGTCGTTGTGGGTTCTTGAGTTGTCGTTGTGGGTTCTGGAGTTGTCGCTATGGGTTCTTGAGTTGTCGTTGTGGGTTCTGGAGTTGTCGTAGTGGGGTCTGGAGTTGTCGTAGTGGGTTCTTGAGTTGTCGTTGTGGATCCTGGAGCTGTAGAATTAGTTAGAGTTTGCGTTGAAGTAGTAGTTGTTGGTGTTGTTGTATTGAGAAGGACTGCCACGATGTTGATAGTCAGTACTCCTACGGTAGATCCACACTGCATGGTCACGGTAAAAGAATCTGGCTTGTTGAGGATCTTGGTGTCAGCCGTCAAAGTGGTGCCTGAAATTTTCTAAGTGTTAAAATTTGGACTTTTGGTCTCCTTTTTTTCAAATCTCCGTTTGAAAATGTTTTATTTGTTATCCATTTATTGCTAAAATTTCTGAAACACATGAGTTTTATCTTGTACGTACTTAGTATTGCTTTGATCATTTAAATTTTTATTTCGATAAAATACATTTTGGACTTCACCATGAAAATTAATGGGAAAACATTTCTCTTTTAATATGCAAATTGCGAAAAGATTTCTTTAAGAACGCAGTCGTAGTGAAAACTAGCCCTATATAGTAGACAACTATAACAACTTCTAGTATTGGGTTTGTTTGTTTAACAATCTTTCAAAGACATATACTTCATACTTACATAAAGAAGAAATCTTTTAACTTGTTTATATTTACATAAGCAGACATATATCTGTATTTAAGACTATGTATGTTATAATGCACGTATACGTTTTTGAAAACAAACCACACAATAACCATCATTACTAAAGGTCTTACCGACGTACACTTTTTAATTGTATTTGTTCTCGTAAAGACAAGCAACTAAATCCCTTTGCAAATTACCCAGACTTAACGTGAGGTTGACGTTATCCTTTAACGTTGTTGATACCACGGAGCAGGACGCATTCGAACAGCCGTTCAGGACGTCCAGGCTGTAAACGTCCATTATAAACTTGGCCCCTATGGCCACTGCATAATATATGGTAGCGGGGAGGTTCTTGATGATTGGCGTCTTCAAAAAAATAATACGGCATAAGTTTGTTAAACATTTATTTTTTTTTGTCGCGGACCCTACTGGTAAATTGTATTGATAAACGACGTCTGGCGAGCGCTTAGGCATGGCTGTAAACTTTTTAAAAATCTATTAGTTTTATTTTGTAAATTATAACGCAAAAAATTAACTTTAATATTGTTCAATTATATGTCGCATTAACTTTTAAAACATGTGGTTAATGTGTGAAATATGAACATACACCATTGTATCATGGACAGATTGGATCGTTTCTAATACTGTATTGTGTAGTATATCTTTTAAACTTACATATATTATATGTATATTATATTATTTGAGGGATGTAACACAGACTTACGCCTTGAACAATAGTGACAGTCAACGTAGCTGTTGCCGACGAAGATCCGTACAATGCTTGAAAGGTCAGCTGTTCCGTAACTCCAACGGCAGACGTGCCCAGGCATACTTTGGTTATCAGACGTTCTGAAACATAACAAAATGACATCGTGAGATCATTGTCAATAAGGACGAACCAATGATGAAATTAAGATAAATAAAGGATGAAATAAGTATCATAATAAAAAAGAAAGTTCGAGCGCACGAAAATACAACAAACATATTCCATTAGTGAAAACAATCAATTTGCCAATTTGCAATGACCGCATTACTATTGTGCTTTACAACTTTTTTGAAAGCATAGTCGGTCTTTAAAAACAATAATGTGTATGCCCATGCCTGTTGTATTCGAAAAAGCAATCAGCACTACATGGTTTGTAAAATTTACGTGTATTTAAAATGCAAATTATAGGTTATCGTATATACCAAAAGGTGATGGCAAAGTCAGATTATTCCGATGCGTATTTTGTTTTCTTCTTATATGTTTTGGATGAAAGTTTTGATTAAACTGCTGTCCAAGAAGACTTAATAGTCAACCACGCAAAACGATAAGACCTACTATCGTTCGCCGGATCCAACTTGAAATACGTGGATAATGACGTCATCGTCACTTTGTTGTTGATGTCATTGTTTGTGGTGATAGTGAACACGTGACTTCCGGCAACATGGCTGCTGCTCACAGAGATGGCTGTGTTCAAGTTGGTGAAGCTAACAGCGGCTCCGGATACTTAAATACAATAAAGCATCGGCAGATTCTTAGGAAATCCGTACACTAATTGATAAAAAAACATGCATTTGTTAATGGTCTTGAGTACAATAAATGATCGGATGAACATGGCACATCCTGATTTGTAATTATTTGGAATTGTAACAGGAAAATGACCCTCCAAATATTTAATATTATATTGTTAATGCACATCACGCAAATGTATCACTGTTTTCTAAATATTGGTCATTATATTTGTAACAGTATACAGCTACCTCAAGGCCGTATTAATGCGGTATGTAAGCCGAGTTGACGTGTTTGTTAAGACACAGCTGCATGACCGCCGTATTAATACGTAAGTTCGGCATTTTTGAACGAACAAGTTTCTTTGCACGCAATTTTACGTGCAAATGGATATTAATATCAGTGATATATTAATTACTTCTTTTCCGCTTTGTTGAAGTCACAGTTCATCGAAAACATGTCTTAACATTTTCAACGTGGACCAGTTCTAAATGAAGTAAATAATGTAAAGAACAATTTTTTAAGATTTTTTTTTAATTATGCAAAAATTTGAAAACGCCTGGTATATTATATAATTTGTTCTTCTTTAGTATAATTGCACAATTTATTCCAGGGGCATCACCAGCTGTTTTTATATCTATAACTAAGTTGCAAATAGCATCTCCACTCAAAATTACCATGAATTTTAAAATGCATACGTGTTCGCAAGTATTCAAATGAATTCAATACACACAGAACTTACCATATAAACTTATGTATTCAATAGTGGCGAGTGTGTGTTTCGGCGAATATACAAAATGTTAACACTATATTAAAACCGTCGCATTTACAAAGTATGCTTATGACTTTTATACAAATAAAGCAAGTTTTTTGTTCATTTCAATCTCGACTTGACTGGTCATTGTTTTTACACTCGACTGGTCATTTTTTTAATGTTTTTGTTTTCTTGTTTAGCGCGTTTTTTTTTTAAATTGTTTATTACAAAAAGACCATCTTAAATTGATATACACATTTACAATTATTCACAACATCTCTCGTTCGAACACACGTGTGCGTGTACGTATATATGCGCGTTTAAATAAAATGGCTTGGAACAAATTATTCTTTGTTTAATATGAATTTCAAATGCAGACAACTGTAAAGTAGTTAATAAGTCCATTGAATGTAATTAATTCTAACTTACCACCACTTAGAAAAATGCATAATAATCCTCCAAAGAATAACACACTTGTGCTAAGAAGCGAATTACCCATACTTGTATGTCGTTTCAGTATTATGATTGTGTGGTAACAAATTTGTACAATTTATGTTGTATCGATATAAAAACGTTGTTATAAAAGCGTATTCTATCATATAAGTCTTCATAATGATCAGCTCAAACCGAAAATGTTGAAATGTTAAAGAAGTGGGCCGTTTTAGTTGGTTAATTGATAACAAGAAGATGATAAATGCTAGTTCCTTAAAGAATGCATGTGGGAGGCCCATATCTAAATTACATTTACCAGTTGTTAACATGGCGGAAGCGTGCCTCTGTGCTTTTGCTCTATTTGCGTTTAACTGTATTCCTTAAAAAATACTACATATTTTGTTTAAGATAAATTCTGATAAGAGATATGCTGTGTAGTTTTATAATGTAGTCATTAATACTATTAACAAAAGTAGAATACCAAGAGGTACAATCAGCAGCATAAACAGCGTTAGAGGTATTGTTAGTAGGCACGTAGACGCCGACGCTACAGCTGTAATCGCGGGGCTGACTGTTTCTGCAAGAGGTGGTCGAGGTACTTGTTAATGTGACCGTAGTATGTGTTGCTGTAATTGTTGTGTGGCTGTGATTGTTTTGTACATGTGGTCGTCGTATTTGTGGCTGTGATTGTTTTTTGTAGAAAAATTAGCTGCTTTTGGTGACTATACTTGTTTTGTTTTAAAGTTATTTGAGGTTGTTCTATGTTTTACGACAATTGTGTTGGTATAATGTAATTTGTATTATAATATACAAACCGTGTCATTGGTGTGGGCTTAGGTAAACTTGCACGTTGTGTTGCAGACAGTAATGATGATAGCCGCGCTAACAGGTATAGCGCTATGTTGATATTATTTAGCTGCTGATGATAATGTCTTCACGCGGTTTTAACTAAAAAATCTGCATTTAATAAGTGATTAACATTCTCGTTTGCGCACACAGAAAAATAGCCAAAGACGATTAGTATCCTCTTAAACCTATACATAACCTCCATGCTAACAAAAAACGTACGCCATTGAGCAGACCAATAAACATTTAGCGAACAAGCTTTTCTGGCTCTTATTATTCAATTACGGATATTTTATTTACATACTCCTTCGATAAAGCTCACTAAATGACTTCAGAATATGTAAACGCTTAATTACTAGCTGATCGTGGTTACATTGACTCTATGAAAAAGATCATCAATTTTTTATTTGCTTATACGTAAAAATGTCATGACAGAAAATAGATGAATAGCAATGCTGACATTATTAAGGTCTGTCAAAATTGTGTTTACTTTGACAAAAAGACGGCTTAGATTTTCTTTTCAATTTTTCACATATTGTTTCTTTGTTCGAAATATCTCGGTCCGCTTCCTTCGCTGGAGAATAATAAAAGCCTTTAATATTGTTCCATTTTCGGGACTGTTTTAAGAGGACTTATTAACAGAAAGTATTTCATGGCACACTCGAATAAACCAAACAATTATTGCAATGGAATGGATGTCGGGAGAACGCAACAACAACCCCCCCCAGGGAGTAAAGCGTCACTAATGAATACGCAAAATGTATTTAAACGATTTACGCCTAGTGGACTCTCCCATCCTTCTAAATTGGATCAGCTTATTTCAAAAATTAGAGATGTCTAGTATATTCATTTCTATATTGAGAAAAATTCTTACAGACATTCCTTTAAGCAAACAGAGCAGACCCTGATGAGACGCCGCAGTATGCGGCGTCTCATCTGGATGTACGCTGTTTGCCAAGGCCTTTTTTCTAGACGCTAGGCATAAATGGGTTAACATGAAGTAATATTCGTATTATAATACTGTTAACCTCTTATGTCGTTGTTAAAAACAAACTAAACGTGGAAAACGCGTGCGTGAATATAAATTTTAATTTGCATGTACAACGTTAACATTTAAAAACAAGAAACCGTCTGAGACGGGTGATGCTCCCCAAAGGCTTTTTTGTCACAATATTGCACTATATATTCAGATAAAAGGAAACGTCTTGAGGGCACAGTAGTTGGGGGACAAGAATTTTTTTATAGAAAATTTCAAACGGCAATAAATCTGTGAAAAATCATCCGACCAGAACCCGCTGATAATATGCACATCTCCTCTTGGTAGTGAAGCTTCCCATAAAGTTTCATTGAATTACGGTCATTAGTTGCTGAGAAATAGCCCGGACAAAAATTGTGCACGGACGGACAGACAGACACACACACGGACAGACGAAGCGGCGACTATTTGCTCTCCCCAAAATAAATTTTGGGGGAGCATAATAAAAACCAACAAGAGCTGTCAGAGGGCAGCGAGCTCGACTATTCGAGTGCTTGACAGTATAACGTAAGCCATCATGGGGTAATTGTTATTCAATAAGGTCAAGGTAATAGTTCAGGTATATTTTCCACAATCTATTAAACATTTGTAAAAACATTAAACAAACTGATAAGATTTTATTTCAAGTTTGATAGCAATAGCTTGGGTGGGAAGTTTAGACGGTCCTTCAAAAATAAAGTAAATAAATATTTGTTGTTGTTTTTTAACCATGTTTCAAAGAAAAAAATATTCTTTTTGGGTAGGGTGGGGGGTTGAGAGGGGGTATAATGTGGGGTGTTGTCATTTATTAGATGATCTTTCAAAAATAAAAAAGGAAACAAAACTTTTTTTTTTTGGGGGGGGGGGGGCAGGGATTCTGGGTTGGGACGTGGTGTATTGATTGGGTGGAATCTATTGTGGTTTTCAGGTAAGTGTTGTTTTGTCAAAGTATTAATAAAATCTGATCATAAATAAAGAAGTTATGGCAATTTTACTAAAATTTACTCTTGACCTTGAGAGTCAAGGTCATCAAAGGTCAAGATCAAATTGAACTTGGCAGGTACAGTACCCTCATGATAGTAAGAAAACATCTAAAGTTTGAAAGCAATAGCTTGGATACTTTAGAAGTCAAGTGGATCTAAACACACAATTTAACAAAATATTCAGTTACTAAGACAAAAAAGGCCATAATTCTTAAAAAATGCTTGATACAGTTGTCTGCTCTTGTTTATAGATTGGGGTCATGTTGGTAAAGAAGTGTGCAAAATATGAAAGCAATATGTCAAGAGACATTGACAATATTTGAGGTGGTTCGCAAACTTTAACATAGATTTATCAATATTATGCATATTCTAAATGGAAAAAGAGCCATAATTCTTACAAAATGCTTGATACAGTTGTCTGCTCTTGTTTATAGATTGGGGTCATGTTGGTAAAGAAGTTTGCAAAATATGAAAGCAATATGTCAAGGGACATTAAAAAAATATTTGAGGTGGTATGCAAACTTGAACATAGCTTTATCAATAATATGCATATTCTAAGTGAAAAAAGGGCCATAATTCTTACAAAATGCTTGATACAGTTGTCTGCTCTTGTTTATAGGTTGGGGTCATGTTGGTAAAGAATTATGCAAAATATTAAAGCAATATGTCAAGGGACATAGGAAATATTTGGGGTGGTACGAAAACTTTTGCACGCTCACGCTAACGCCGACGCCGGGGTGAGCAGGATAGCTCCACTATATATGTTTCATATATAATAGTCGAGGTAAAAATGTATATAAATCGTTGAATTTATTTATAAAAATTGAAATTTCTATGCGAACCAATGTCATTGAACGTATTCAATAAACGTGCAGTGTAAATTGATACAAGAATGTCATTAGAGAATGATAACTACATGCATATCGATAGAACAAAGTAACAAAAAATACATAGGAGTCATTATGTGTGTCCCGGTAGTACGAAAACGTTATTTTGCTAATTGTAAATTGAAAACATTTAAAATATTGAACAAATAAAGCCTTTTTATACAATAGCTTTATACCATGAATATAAATCATTTGCAAACGAGTGAATGGATACATGTTATTAAATTCAATACATTTTGGAATGTTTCGTGTATAATTGTTATATAACTTTACCATATGACCTATACTGGCAATGCAATAGCGTATTATGCGAGCCGGTTTCAACCCCTAACGACAGCCCCAGCAACCACGCCGGCGACGGCCGCCCCGAGAAGCGTTTTGGCGAGCTTGCTTTGGGTTAAGGGCTTCTTATACCCTGGGTAGAGACCCGGTTGTTGTGAGTAGTAGCCGCCATGATGGCTAGGGTATGCTGGGTAATATCCACCCTGCGCCGGGTACACTGGTACGCCATATCCCTGTGCACCGTAATATTGCGGGCTGCTTCCGTAATATTGCGGCTGCGGATCGTAGTGTCCGGTCCAGTATCCGGCATCGAAACTGGGATAACTGGGATAGGAAGTGGCCTGGCCGTAGTAAGCTTGTCCGGACGGGCTATACGCCTGGCCGTACGCCTGGTTGTAGGGTTGAGCGTTATATTGTTGCTGCGGGTACTGTGTGTAGTAACCTCCAGATTGTGGGTACGCGCCACCTACTATCCCCTGCGGCTGGTACCCGTTCATCCAGTATTGAGCATGCACTGAACCCTGGTAACCAATGCCGGGTGCCACCTGACCGCTGTTGTAACCCTTGGAGACAGGAGCATAATAACTGTTTTGCATCGGGTAGCTTGCCACAGGGACAATTACGCTATTTTCCACTGGATAGCTGGTCACTGTAAAGAAACGGATAAAAATCGATAAACATGCAAAATTACAGTTGTGTATTTGATCATAGATCTGTATAAATCAGTAATATCCATCGATGTCATACTCCTAACTTTAAGCCCGGTCTGAGCAATTAATTGGACAGATCTTCTTAGTAAAATATGTAAATCATTAACGTGTATTATATGTTGTTGCTAAGCGTTACGACCTTAAAGCGAGATTATACGATTTTGTCAAATATTAATGAATTTATATAAAATGTGCAAAAAAACTTATATATCAATATATGTCAATATAAAATTAAAGTTCAGAAGAACATGTGTCGAAAATGCTAAATTAGCCAGATATTTAATTCTGAAATTGAAAACGGCTGTACAGTCGAATTTGCCAGCATGTATTTCATGCATGTACGATGTGAATCTAAAATTAGTTTAACGGTTCATTTTAAATTCCTCCAACGATATATACTCAAACGACACACGAACACTAACTCTGATCCTAATAAAAAGAAGAATGCTTCGGTTATTGTAGGAAAATATGTTCGTCACAATCGGCTCGGGCGCTAATTTGATTTTGCTGCATTTATGAACTTCGTCTTTAATGTATAATTTTTTTGTCTATTTTGTGTTATTGTAACATATTTTATCAATATATTAGAATTTAACACATATAAAAAATCGTATAATCTCGCTTTAAAGTTTTAGACACTAAATCATCCTTTTATTTATTTTGTAACAAAGAAATAGAATTGGAAATATACAATGCCAATATATATGTGCGCTGAATGAATGGACAAAAATATTATTTTAAATAACGAGAGGAGTGCCGTGGTATATATTTTAAAACCTTGACCCGACACTAAGAAATGTGTATGAAAACACATATTATGCCTAGCAGTTAAGTATAGAAAACAATCGGAGAGATAAATTCTTATATGACCAGATGTGCTAAACATCTCATTATAAAAGTAAAGAAATCTCTTAAAATGCGTTTGTTTTCGGAGTAAGAAAGAGATAAAAGAAACATCGCTGATAAAGGAGAAAATGCACAAAATTGTAAAAGCGCAAGCGCTTATATATCTATGTTCGGTCTTACAATTACAAACGCGTCAGCAAGCCGCCATGCACACAAAGATTCGCCGGAGTTCTCTTGACATTGTAAGTAAGAAAATGCGCTATTGAAAATTTCTTCACTAACCTGGAGCCACTACCGGTTGCGCTCGAAGTCCGGGAACCAGCGAGTTGAGAACGATTGTAAGACAGATGAGCGCATGTTTAAAAGTCCGTGACGTCATCCTGAAAACGCGGATCGATTAATTTAACATGTAATATGTTGTTACTATCAACATTATTTAAGCTCAGTGTTTTACAAATATAAAAAATGATGGAAAACATACTCTAACATGTGATGTGCGAAGCGATACTAGATTAACAAGTCAGTTTGTAAAATTGTTATTTATTTTTTGTGCAAAACGGGATTTAAATCTGATTACACGATTATTTACTTATAATTACGTAATAAATTTGTGCTGATCTTAAAACTTATCACAAGCTGAGAGACATATAAAATGCATTTCTAAAACAATAAATAAGAATTGAAGCGTTTTAACAATGCATACATTACCTTAAAATTGTTTGCAGTATATCCAAATAATAATTAGTACTGATATGTTATATCTTGATAGTCGAAATTTCAGACTTTCTTTGATTTCTGATCATCATGTCACAAATATGTACAGCCTATATATACAACGTGGGCAAAACATATTGAATAATGCCTATCCTTATCACTGACCAATCCAATCGTTTCTACGTGTTTTACCGGAAATAGCATGTGGTCATTTATGCTTCACACTGTCAAATTGCTGTGGGGCGAGTATTCGTGATTGGCTGACGTGAATTAAATAGTTGACAACTAAATGACCATTTCAATATTATTATTGACAGTATTTGAGCAATTATCATGCAATGTGTAGTAATTAAATGGATATACAGTAGTTTGGACGGTGAGTCATACGTCGGAAGAGGTTTGGATGAAACCGCGTCAGCTGTTTGGGTCCATGATCGTTATGATTGTATTGGGTACGATGATACTAAAATGTGCACGTTATATACGTATGAAATACTCAACTAAGAAAAAAATTTGTGTTACATAATAAAACTACTAGTTCGACGTTGTGAATGATTTAACTGGTCTAGTAGCAAGAATGATTTAACTGGTCAAGTAGCAAGAATGATTTAACTGGTCTAGTAGCAAGAGTGATTTAACTGGTCTAGTAGCAAGAATGATTTTTACATTAAAGCCATATACATTTTAGTATTCAATCTAGTCTTTACTTTTTAGATTAACATTCCATTTTCATTCTTATATTGTTAAACATTATAGATCTCATGCTGCAATTTTTTCCCAGTTTTTGAACTAAGGTTGTCTAAAGCTATATGCATATTGAATCACTCATGCATTTTATTTAATACACAGGAGGGCTGTTTCACAACTAAACTAGAGTTAAACTTTACTATAAATCCTTTTAGTCTATATTTAATAATTTAAATTTCTATTCAATGTATAGATTACTTTTGTATGGGTCCCTCTAACATAAGGCAGTTGCCGCCTTTTTGTGCATGAGATTCTCATGCTTGTCTCTACCAAGGGGTATAAAAGGCTTTAGATTGTTGAAATTAATCACAGAGTTCAAGAGACACTCAAGGTAACTTTAACCCAAGTCGAGAACGGAGCCGTCTCCTCCCCTCTAAATAGTCAATTGTTGTCAATAATAAGAAAGTTTAATTCATTTTATTAGGACTTGTCAAATTGGATTAGATCATTTAATTAATTTAAGTATTTAAAATATTTATAAAACAGTGATTATATTAATGTGCTTATATGGAACAACAGAGAGTCTAAATAAAAATGTGTCTTGTATGAAGGTGTTTTATTTGTTATCTGTATTAAGGGAATACGAAGGGAAACCTGTTACAGGTCTAGTACTGAACAGACGGAGGGTTATAATTATCCACGCTGGTCATGCGGATACCTTGATAACGGTGGCACTTCGATAACAGACAACAATAGCCACGCGCGAGAGGCGAGTCTTTCAGTGTTTGTTTTGCATTTATGTTCTGTTCATTGGGTTTTCACACACGAAACCTTGTTTGCCGATTAATGGCATTGCACACCGTACTGCGAAGAAAGAAATTCGCGGAAAAAACGGTGGATTTTATGTAAAAACAACAACAAAATTTCATCGA
Organism: Dreissena polymorpha; assembly: GCF_020536995.1. Taxonomy (NCBI): domain Eukaryota; kingdom Metazoa; phylum Mollusca; class Bivalvia; order Myida; family Dreissenidae; genus Dreissena; species Dreissena polymorpha. Next base: position 82,395,145 of record NC_068355.1, on the reverse strand, counting down.
TTATCAGCACGAATTTCCTAGTTTTAAAAATACTTAGAAATAAAGCAACAACGTCTAAACTATTCAAATTACAAGATCAATATCTCTTTAAATGTTAAAACATGTACAATGTGTGGTTTACCAACGTATTTGTGGAAACTCAAATGTTGAATGAGTCGCATACCACATGTTCATGGATACTTCTTTAGCAGATTATCTCAATGGCAATGACACTTCTGTTCCCGATTACCCGACACTTTGACAGTTACAACGAACTATTTTAGTGAATCAGAAATGTAAAATTCGCCTTTGAATACTGTTATAGAAGCAGGCAATATTTAACCATCTCTGAACTGCCGTACATTAAAATCGACTTGCCGAAAATTACCTTCAATTTTCGTATCCCTTATAGATCTACATATGATTATGCTTTTCTTTTTCATGGCATATTCAAGTAAGATATCTTAGGGAATTCGAGTATTGCCTATGTGAATGATCAATCAGTTAAACTTCCTATATGGATCGTATACTATAGGGCAATTTCGAATCCTGGTTATGTAACAATTCACAAGATATAATGACTACAGAACTCTCCAAATTATTCAATCTTTTTCTGTTGCAACGCTTTATATTTTTCGGGTTTAAATCATCAAAAGATGCCTATAATGGATATTTTAAAACATGGTAAATGTTCACTTTACTGTTTCCCCACACATGTCATAAATGAAACGAAAATTTGCGAATCTGAAACATTGTTTTTATTTTGTCAATTTACCAACACGTGAAAAGGTCCCTTTAACATATTTTACAATATTGTCGCAACACCATCTTTTATGCCGTGCTTAAATTTGTATAGATAATAGCTTGTCGACGGTGACAGGGATTTTCAGACATTTTAAGAAAGTGCGAGACACAAATTATTTAAATTTCAAAACAATCATGTAATGATATTAAATATCATAAACCCCTGTTGTAAATCAATGCAAATCATAAAACACATACAAAGTAGGAAATGTATTAATCGATTTTAATGTTATTATTTTTTTAAATAACACAATGCAATTATAACAAGTAGGAAAACAGTCGCGGAATAAAGTCCTTTTTATAACGCATGGTCACTTCTATTTTCTCCATCTGCAAAAGAAAACATGGACTGAGACAAAAATATATCAAGGTACGAGACCAAAGTATATCTTACACCTTTGTATATCGCAGATAAAACTCAATCTTATGATGTTATGTAATATTATACACAATTGAAGGATTCTGATGACGTGTATGTATTTTCAACTTGTCTCACAGGTTTTACAAACCTTCATAGGATTAGTGCATATGATTCTGTCTGAGAAGACAATGGGTCAAACAGTATTATAATGAAATATCAAAAACGCGCAACCAGAATTGTTAATGATAATTTTAAAATGTACACAATGTCATTTACGTGTTTCAAACAATGACGAAAGAAAACACCAAAGCACTTACATTTTGAGGACTTTGTCCTTGCCGCCACTGACCACTCGCTGTCCGTCTGGACTCCAGTCCACTGTGTACACCTGCAACAAGGACCAATACATGCAGCATGTGCAATTTTAACATATATATACCATTGAACTGTGTCTGTTTGTACATCTTGGACTTATTTGTTAGGGCTACTTTGGGGCTGAAACTATGCCCCATACCCCAGCTCAAACATTTTCCCGTTCATACCCTTAAATACGTTAATTGTTAAAAGTGATTTTTTAAAGCATTGACTATATTTAGGAAAAACACTTGACCAAGGAAGAGGTATTTGTTTAAAATAACATACATCGCAACTTTTATCAAATCAGGTTTCTGTAAAATAATTATACTAGTCATTTAACATTTGTAGTTAAGTATTTGATTTTAATTAAGTATTTTATAAACGTTTCCATTTTGTTATGAAATTCCTCTTCTTATGAACCTGCGACCTTTTCCCAGGAAGTAATCAAACTACTAACCTTGCGGTGCGTGAAGGAAGTGTACTTTCTGTTTATTATGAAACATGGGTCAGATTCGAAAACTATGATCATTACTTAATGCATAAACTATTTGGAATATTCTTACTTGGGTTTTGTACATGGGTTTGTGTTCTAAGATTTAACCCATTTATGCCTAGTGGACTCTCCCATCCTTCTAAATTGGATCAATTTATTTCCAAAATAAGGGATGTCTAGTATATTTATTTCTATATTTAGAATATTTCTTACAGAAATTCCTTTAAGCAAAAAGCGCAGACCCTGATGAGACGCCGCATTATGTGGCGTGTCATCTGGGTCTACGCTGTATGCCAAGGCCTTTTTTCTAGACGCTAGGCATAAATGGGTTAAATGATACATAAAGAATATCTATGGAGTATTCATATCAGTTTTAAGTAACTTATTTTCTAATCCATTATTGTTTAAATTTAATTCACATGTTATGTTGAATAATCATAATAAACACTCTTAAAACCCAATGACACAATACTACTATTTAGTTTTTTAACCCCCCCCCCCCTCCGATCCGAAGGGATATATTGGCTTTGTCCTTCTGTCAGTCTGTCATTCAATCTGTCTGTCACAAAACTTTTCATGGCTATATATCAGAAACTATATAAGATATGAACATGCAACTTCATGGGTGTATAGATATCAATGAGGAAAAGTGTGATGAACAACAACCATAACCATACACTTTCTAAAATTAGAGTTATTGCCCTTTGTTGTTTGTGTTGCATAACTTTTTAGTGCTATATCTGAAATACACTACAAGATTTCAATATGACACTGCATGGGTATATAGATATCAATGAGTAGAATTACAATGCAGAAAACCATCACCCTACACTTAAATATTATTTTAAGACTATAATTTAAATATGGGATTTGCATCCATCCATAAACAAACTTTATCTGTCGTGGGATATCAATTCAATGAATTGGCTTATTTACTTCTGTTTAACTTTTTGTCAAAAAGGGAACTCAAATGTTCATTGAAGTTCAATATTTTAATACATGTATGTTAGAGCCAGTTGAACTGTAAAATATTCGGTTTAAACCAATTTTGGAGGCTTTTGCATCAGCAAAAATGAAGACAAGAATACATGAAGCATGCATTAATTGTTGTTTATTTATCAGGACATTGCTGCAAAATATTGAAAGAAAATGTTATGGTTCATACCGTATTACGAATATACACGACCTTAAATCCATGGCGCCCAGTGCCGCCCACTCTTTTTGATATAGCTAAGGCTTTAGATGTGTATCAAATACTGCCTTATTTCCGCCACAAACCTCGTCGGCATGTCCCGGCAGGTCATGCAAGAGTTTGCGCGTCTTCAGATCCCACACCTTGAGGGTCGAGTCAGAACTTCCACTGCAAAGCAGCCGGCTGTCGGCCGACCAAGACACCTGGTACACACGACTCACGTGACCGCGTAGAGTGGCCAGAAACCTGAGCAGAAGGGTGCGATATTTGAGGATACATAATGGTTGACATTAAATCCTCCAAAGCTTTGTGTAGTTTGGTGTTACACTGTTGCTCTAAAGAATTTGAAAAACTAACATGTCGTTTTTTCTTTGTTAAGTATTTCCTTAACATGTTTTGCAGAAGTTTTATCAACTTTAAATACACAGTGAATTAAATAAAACTAAAGTTCAAGGTTACTGATTAAATTATCCTACTTTCCATTCTTGCCGTCCCACAGTTTCACGGACTTGTCAAACGAGGCGCTCGCAAGAAGTCTCGCATCAGGAGAGAATCTGACGTCATTGATCAGCTGCTGGTGCCCTGTTAGGCGCTCGAGGGGCTTCTTGTCCGATATCGGCGTCCACATGTACAGCGTGAAGTCGTCGGAACCAGACACCAATCTTTCCTCGCATAGACTCTGTGTGGAATGTAAAGGTTCACCTTTTTATCTGTTTACACTTAATTATAAATTGCTATGACTCAGTCACACATTCACTATTTCAGCCTTTGTTTCAAGTCAAAAAGTCTCTCCTTTCAAAAGACTCATTAATATCTTATATTTGGGGCTTGAAATTAATGTTTTTGGTGAAATGTAAAAAAATATTAGGCAAGTGCATGACATCATCATCTCAACAGTGTCCTAATTCAACTCAATCAGATCAGACAGTGTCCTAAAAGAAACAAAGAAAGCGACTAGAAACTCATGGCAATGTCTTCGGCTAATGCAATGCCAACCTCTTCTGGAGCTTAGAATAGAACAACGGAAAACCAAAATAGAAAGAACAAGAGCTGTCAGAGGACAGCGCGCTCGACTATTCGAGTGCTTGACAGTATAACGTAAGCCATCATGGAGAGGGGGGTATAATGTGGGTGTGTGGTCATTTAATAGATGATCTTTCAAAAATAAGAAAAAACAGAAAATATAGATTTTTTTTATATTTTTTTTTTGGGGGGGGGGGGGGATTCTGGGGTGGGGCATGGGGGATGGTTTGGGTGGAGTCCATTGTGGTATGTCAGGTAAGTGTTGTTTTGTCAAAGTATGAGTGAAATGTGATCATAAATAAAGAAGTTATGGCAATTTAAGCAAAATTTATTAATTTGACCTTGAGAGTCAAGGTCATTCAAAGGTCAATGTCAAATTCAACTTGCCAGGTACAGTACCCTCATGATAGTAAGAAAGTATTTGAAGTTTGAAAGCAATAGCCTTGATACTTTAGAAGTAAAGTGGATCTAAACACAAAATTTAACAAAATATTCAAAGTTACTAAGACAAAAAAGGGCCATAATTCCGTTAAAAAGCCAACCACAGTTATGCAACTTGCCCTGTACAGTCCCCTTACGATAGTTAGCAAGTTTTCAATGTATAACAAGATGCGTTTGTGAAACACAATGTCCCCCATATGACTTTTGACCTTGTAGGATGACCTTGACCCTTCACCACTCAAAATGTGCAGCTCCATGAGATACACATGCATTTCAAATATAAAATTGCTAGCTTCAATATTGCAGAAGTGACATTACATGAGCAATTTTGACCCATATATTTGACCTTGAAGGATGACCTTGACCTTTCACCACTCAAAATGTGCAGCTCCATGAGATACACATGCATGCCAAATATCAAGTTGCTATCTTCAATATTGCAAAAGTATTCATAAAATAAGCGATTTGGGCAACATATATTTGACCTCTGACCTTGAAGAATGACCTTGACCTTTCATCACTCAAAATGTGCAGCTCCATGAGATACACATGCATGCCAAATAAAATGAGCGATTTTGATAACATATATTTGACCTCTGACCTTGACCTTTCACCACTCAAAATGTGCAGCTCCATGAGATACACATGCATGCCAAATATCAAGTTGCTATCTTGAATATTGAAATACTGCAAAAGCGTACATTAAATTAGCGATTTTGACCCATATATTTGACCTTTGACCTTGAAGGATGACCTTGAGCTTTCACCACTCAAAATGTGCAGCTCCATGAGATACATATGCATGCCAAATATCAAGTTGCTATCTTCAATATTGCAAAAGTTATTGCAAATGTTTAAGTTGGCGCAAACAGACAGACAGACAGACCAACCAACCAACCAACAGACAGGGCAAAAACAATATGTCCCCCACTACTATAGTGGGGGACATAAAAAGCAATAGCTATGATATTTTAGGAGTAAAATGGACCAAAACACAAAACTTAACCAAATGTTCAATTATCTAAGTATAAAAGGGGCCATAATTCTGTCAAAATGCTTGATACAGTTGTCTGCTGTTATTTATAGATTGGGGTCATGATGGTAAAGAAGTATGCAAAATATTAAAGCAATATGTCAAGGGACATAGGAAATATTTGGGGTGGTACGCAAACTTTAACATTTGCATGCTCACAGTAACGCTAACACCGACGCTGGGGTGAGTGGGATAGCTCCACTATATATATTTCATACATAATAGACGAGCTAAAAATGCAAAAAATAACCAGAAGCACGCTTTGTTTTGAAATCGCCATGACTGGTCAAAAGGCACCTTTTTTCTTGTATGTATTTCTACAAACATGCAACCGACAATCAAAAAAGCTATCTGAAACAATTTTTGATACCGATGATGACCATGTTTTTAAACATCAAAGTAATCGGTTCAACTTTACAAAAGAATTGACAATCCTTTGCAACGATGTAGATCCATTTAAATATGTCGCCAGCACTTATAGGTCTTAATACCCTTACTGAAAATGTCTGTTGAATAAATTGGTGGGGAAAACAAAACACATAGCAATATCGACAATTATTTGACAGTTGACCAACAGTCTTCAAAAAACTCCCTTACAGTGATTTGCAATGCACAACCTACCAAAGTAGGCTTCGCGGTACGATGGATATTATTTACACCTATATACTAGTAGCATACTTGTAACAAAGTACTACCTCAACAAATCTCTAAATACAAGTAACTTGTTCTTGACAAAGACAATTAATATAAAAATAACAATCATTATTGTACATTGTGTGCCGGTAAATACATTTTCCAATATTGTTTGGTGCATTTGAATGTTTTGATTTGTTCCATTTCAAGAATTTATCCAAGTATCTGTTGAATACATGTATACATATACCGTACGTTGAATTGCTTCATCAATATTTTATGACTCGGGTAGACTTACTATACAAAGTCTTCAGGTATAGTCAGTACTATAAAACCTGTTTGCTATAGTTCCTTAAGACACCCTGCTTATATTATTTTAGAATATATGCTTCACATTAATTACATTAATTATAGTTTTGAATAACCACACTTTGTATGAGCACTATATTTATCAATTCTGTGATCGCCAAGAAATGTTTTGGAATCATCTAATCTAGTGTATTTCTAATTTAAATCGGTTCAAAGTATTAACTTCTCATTGCATGGTATCCTGTCCACATGATAAAGCTTAATATAGCTTATCAAGTTTCATGACCATACCTGTATTGAAAAGTACGGAAGACTTAGTAGTAATGTATTCTAATGGATAACTAAGTAAGTGTTCAAAGCACTTTATAAATAGTAATTAATCAGCTCAAATACACTGGGTTAATTTGTTTGCAAGTTTGTTTCTGTGAATAATCAATATTAAATTTCTTCTGGTAAAACCATGATGCAGTGTACGCACTTTCATTTGCAGCACAGATGTTTATGGCAGGATTATTTCACTTGTTTTTGGTTGGAAAGTTTCCTTACTTTTTATGAAAAATATACAGTTCTGGATGTTTTCTTCGTCGCAACTGAACACACCAAGGGTATGAGAGTCAAGTGAGTGTTCATTGAGACATCCTGCTTTATTAAGGAGAAAGTTGACATCTTAATATTTATTTAAATGCTGATTGTCTGTTTAAAAATACATTTCTTGTTAAGGGTATAAATGTTTTTATGCAATAACATTCCATCTTAAACTATTGATAGCGTGCCAACATGAGACCATCTAAACAAATTTGACTGGTGTGATTGCCTGGCTATGGAAGTGTCCAACCAGCTCATGAAACCTTTACAACAGAGGCCTCATGTGGCAAATGTGCTTATCTTTTTGTATGTCAGCATTGCTGCAACGCTATCAGAAGCAATAACCGAGTGTGTGACTGAGGCATTAGGAACATAAATTAGTGTTGGTCATTTATGAACGTTTTGTCGTTCTCTCCATTGCTCTGTAATGAAACATGTTGATGACTTTTTTTGATAGATGACTTATATTCTTATAACCCACAAACAACTATCGAATCAGAAATTAAAAGATACTACCGGTATTCTCATCATATGCTGCTTTTGAAACATTCCTTTAGAAAGGATTTGACATCTGCAATTGTTTCCATGAGTAACAGCAATTATAAAATAATAATTAACACCATTATAAACACATACAGTAAAGACATCAACACATATGAATGTAGTTAAGAAGTTAAAATTAAAGGTTGGAATATGTTTCCTCTTGTGATGTACATTAATCATACACTTTGGCACTACATTAAGGCATTCCAAACTCAGAAGGCGATGCCCAATCAAAATGTATAGTTGTCCCTACATGCAGAGGTGTTTTTCATGCATACACTAACACAAGCCGTATACATTGACCAGTGTTGATATCAAGCAACATGACTGCTGCTATAATAGTTTATAAATATTTAAAGCCATGACCAGATGCAAACTTACCTTGGAAATGAACATTTGCTATCCAATTATGACTTGTTGCCGGTCTTAAAAGTTACCCTTAAACTTAATTGGTTTGAATAGAAGAATGTAGAATTGTTAAAATAATTATGTTTTGAGAACTGTTTCTATGCAACCATTTCCACAAGAAGTTGGCTTTACTTCTACACAAGTAATATACTCACTGTTGTTTCATCATATCGTTCTTGTGCTTTTTTCTTCATTTCTGCTTCTGAATGTAAAACATATTCTACATGCACCAGTTAATGTTATACATCAGATGATAACATAACATGATATTGAGGAAATACATAAACAAAACACTGTATTGTTGCACTATGCAGTAGCACAAAAGAGGTGTTTTTCTTTGGAGATCAACTATTTATTACATAATGTATTCTGTACATGGGCATTTAAGAACAGGCCTGTTGCAAAACAATTTACATGTATTCCTAGTAAACTTTTTCATAATATGCATACTTTACTTTGCTTTCACATGAAAATATGGGAGTCTTGCAGTTATGTACTCTTGAACCATTCTGCTTAACAGCAAAATCTAATGTGCCCATAATGTAAGCCCATAATATGAGTCACATTCTGAGAAAACTGGGCTTAATGCATGTGCGTAAAGTGTCGTCCCAGTTTAGTCTGTGCAGTCCGCACAGGCTAATCAAGGATGACACTTTCCACCTTAATTTGATTTTTGGTAAGGAGGGACTTCCTTAAAACTAAAAATACCATAAAAGCGGAAAGTGTCATCCCTGATGGCAGTCCGCACAGGCTAATCTGGCACGATACTTTACGCACATGCATTTGCCCAGTTTTTTCAGAACACAACTCATATCGTTACAATGGAAGCACACACCTGACAATGTTTCAATAAATAGGGAAACAAATCTGTGTTCCACCTACCTGACAAAGTTTGTTCTCTATACACAATGTCAGCATGTCGGGGGTCGAATGCTCCAGTCCTCATCACATAGTCTGTACTGAGAGCGAGAATGTTCACCCAGTGACCGTGACCTTGAAGAGTCCGGCACAGACTGCCCTGCAAATGACGTCATAGCTTGACCCATAGTCATAAGCTTGTAAGCGCCTGAGGAAAGTGTTACTAATATTTGATCAATTCATCAGGCCTCCATTGATGAAATTCTAATAAAAAGCCAGTTGTATTAATCTTGTTAAAACAGCAAACATGCGAAGTATATATAAACACATTTTGTTTGTTACATGATTAAATTTTACTTATTGATATTTTACAGCAATTATGACTCCTGAGGTTAATGTGAACAGAGGTAAGTGTGGAATGCAGGTGCTTGGCATGCTAATGTGAACCAAAGGCCATTGCTTGTGGTGTTGGTTTTCTAAGCCTTGGTAAACTTAATATTTGTCACAGACAAAACAGATGTTTCCTACTAGCTTAATGCTGCACAAAAAACAGGATCTAAATAAATGTTATAAAGCTTGCTTTAGAACTTATTTCTTACTGCAGCTTCCAGATGGGTTTTTTCCCAAATTATTGTTACCACAACAACTATATTTTAAGTTTGACGATAAAACTATAAGCATGTTACCTCTATGCACACACTGAGTTCCATCAATCCAGCTTAATTTTTAATATATATTTATATCTCAGGAACCTGACTTTTGTCAGACAGACATACCGACAGACAGGCGGTTACCCTATTGTCCACTACAATGAAGCCTGTAGGTGACTCCTAAACTTGCCTGTATTAGACACAAACCAGCTAGTATTCTTTATTCGTACAACAGATATCCATATTAGACACAAACCAGCTAGTATTCTTTATTCGTACAACAGATATCCACACTTTGATGTGTTCCAGCAGCAATGTAAGAATAAAAGACTGTCTATACGTACATCAGACCTCCACACTTTGATGGTTCTGTCCTGGGAGGCAGTGTACAGGAGGTCAGCCCCGCCCCACTTCACGCACGTGACACACTGTAGGTGGCCAGATATGCACACAGAGCACTGGGACAACACCGTGTCCCATATCCGCACTGTCCCATCCTGTACAAGAGATGGTATTCATCATTCTATATTGGCCAGTGCACAATTCATCATCTAATATTAACCAACAATTCAATTTACTTATATTTTTTACAGCAAATTGATCACAAAGTTGACTAACTTCCTTACTTGCAGTTTCTTGATTCCTTAACTCCAATTAACAAAACTGTGAAAACTTCCAATATACATGCAAAGTTATTACCCATTCCTTCAAATTTAATTAAAACATGGATCTTCTAACAAACAAATGCGGTCAGTCCATCCTGGGGCGTAAAAGTATTCTCAAACTGGGCTCCAACCACTATCCATTGGAGTCAAAGTCTAGCACGTGAACCACTCGACCATCCATATTGATATATAGTGAGTTGTGTATTTTATACTTTACATAAGCAATCATTGTAATGTCATAAAATATAACGATAACAACAGATATCTCCAAATTATTCAATGGTTTCGTGTTTGTTACCCTTATAATTTTAATGTTTTTATATCGTCAAAAGAAGCATATAACAGATATTTTTGAGAATAGTTAATATTCAGTTTTACTGTTCCTTCGCACATATCATAGCTTCAAGAAGAAAAGTGTGTAAATCTTTACCAATATTTTTTATGTTGTTGATTTCCCAAAACCTGAAAAGGTTCTTTTCATAAGAGATTTTATCGTGGGCCAATATAGATTGTATTTCAGTACCAAAATGCCGTCAAGAATACAAAAAGGGTAGAGAATGAACATTCCGTCAACTAGACCTTTAACAAACTTTCATACATCACATTCAGGCCACAAATAATAACAAATTGAGTTCAATGTCTACATTATTATAGCAATGTGTTGTTAAGATGATGCATTTATCACATATTCGGACTACAAACACTCTTTTCCCATTTATCCTATTGCTAATCATGTTAGTCTTTCTTGCTGATAAAACATTTTTAGATACATCCTCAACAAATATTACATAATTATCTAGCTATATTAACTGTCATCTTTTTATGCTGATTACATCCTATTGTGTCTTTAAAAAGAGCTGCCCAAGAATATAGTTCAGACAATTGCTACAAAAACGTTTAGCAATTAATATTCCAATAACATGGACAGAGTATTAAAAGATTATCTTTAAAACATGAATGCTACAGATTATACTGCATACTTTGGACATTTAAACATACAATAATAAATTAAAACATGTAATACTAACCTTTGAAGAACTGGCTAAAAATCTGCATTCTGGATCCCTAGAAATAAAAGACAGATGAAATATCACTGTTTTAACAGAAAACCCATAATCAAGGCAAAATCCTTATGATTTCAATAATCACTTTTAACATTAGAACACTTATTTCTTTTGAACTCAAGCATTTGTGCAGGTCTCTAATTCTTTGCAATATTGACAATTACCCTCAATAAACTCTGTGAAAGGACTGTGAATCATTTGCATCTTGTGATAGCCATGAACACAGTTAAGGGCTGTGCTCCTAACAAATGCTGATAAAAAGAATTTAATAGCATAAAATAGATATTCTCCTATAAATATTTATATTATTTGTTATTTTCAAAAATACACATGTCAACAAAAGAATTATACTGACAACATAGAAGTTGTATTGCACAGTGAAATCATATCCCTCTTTATAAACTTTTTCTTCATGGAACAGAGTACATATTTACGTCCTGTGTTGACAACTAATAATAACATGTATTTTGATCTTTAAACATTTTAATTCATGTTTCCAAACAATGTTTCAAGCTTCTTGATATTGGCAGCTCTATAACTTGAGACCTTAAATAAAGCTAGCTTTTCTGTCATACAAATGCAACCTTGAATTAAGAAGTGTTACTGTAGTCATATGATGCATCTCTACATAAATTTTGGTAAAGATATAATCTAAACAAGAGATTGCCAAGCAATATTGTCCCCTACCGGTGAAACTCCACCATTGTCAGTATTTTTTTTATAAATTTGTTGCCATAGCAACAAGAATTCTTGATGTAGGAACAAAATGAAATGACGTTCCATGTTTCAAGTTTCATATAAAAATTATGAAGAAATTTTTTAGTTATCGCAGAATCCAGAAACGTGTGACAGACAGACTGACTGACTGACAGACAGACAGAATGCAAATCATAAGTCCCTTCCGGTTTCACCGGTAGGGGACAACAAATTATTAGTATATGGTTTTCTTCTGCAAAAAAAGATTCAAGATTAAGTAACACAGGTTTGTTACATAAACATCCTATGAAAGCCCCTAACTAAATAAACATTTTACTATATTAATATTTAGTATGTTCACTGTGTACAGTAATGGTGTATATTATTGCATCATCTATAAATCTAACACTTCTTTATCCAAAAAAACAATTATGCAAATGTTGGCCTTCAAAGACAAGCTTTTGCAAGTAACAAAAGAGAAATTTGTATCAGAAATTAAAGCATGGTTTATTTAAACAATGGACAAATTAACATGCACTGAGCACCTGTGAAAATCACTTACAAATGTAAAGGTTTCCAAGCTAACCAGGTGATCCACTGCCTGTGCTGTGACAATGTTTTACCAATCTGTTTGCCAGTCTCTGGGTCCCATACACAAACCTGAAAGAGAACCATAAAAATGGATTCATAAATAGTTGGCTACACATGTATTCCAAATTGATTTGTTGCTTTATGTTCACTATTTAAATGTTTTCAGTAATAACAAGAGATGTGTTTGTCAAAAACACAATGCCCCTATTGTGCCGCTTTGAAATAAAATTTCAATATATCATTTGGTAGGTTTAGAAATTATCTCCCTTTTAAAGCTTATTACTTCCCTTGGATTGTATTTTTTTACTTTTGACCTTGAAGGATGACCTTGACCTTTCACCACTCAAAATGTGCAGCTTCATGAGATACACATGCATGCCAAATATCAAGTTGCTATCTTCAATATTCAAAAAGTTATGACCAAACTTTAGCTAAGGGTAAAGTTTTAGGAAAGAAAATACAATGATATTTGAACTTTGACCTTGAAGGATGACCTTGACCTTGACTTTCAACCACTCAAAATGTGCAGCTCGATGAGATACACCTGCATGCTGAATATGAAGTTGCTATCTTCAATATTGCAAAAAATATCAAACTTAAACCATGGTTTAAGTTTTGGGAAAGAATGACAGACGGGGCCAAAAACAATATACCCCCTCTTCTTCGAAGAAGGGGGCATAAAAACCAACCTGACTGTTTTTGCATCCAGATGCCAGTTTTCTTCCATCAGGAGACCATGCTATTGCCAGTACCCAGTGTTTGTGAGCAGTGCATGTGTACTGAGGTGTTTCTGTGTTCACATCCCAGAACCTCACGGTAGTGTCACCTGAACCACTGGCTAAAAATCTGCAAATGAACACATCCATTACATTATTTTTTTATCTTTCGTAATGTATCCAAATCTACATGATGGTATACTATTCAATTTCAGGGTCTGCCTTTATTCCCCCATTTCCCCAAATACCTTGCTCACAAAAAGTGAGATCTTCTTTCCCCAATTGAAGTGCTGCCTATAGTATTTTTCAAATCGCTTGTTATGAAAATTAACAATACAATTATAAACAATGAATTTATTGAACCCAATTTGTAAAAGTTACCACTGAAAAGATATGTTCAAACTGTCCCCTTTAATAAAGAAATTGGAGCAAAAAACTGTCTACGAAAATGCATTGATCTCCACTTCTATTGAACATTCATCATTTATCCAACTCTATTGTACACTTATAATATCTCCAAGTCTTTTGTACACTTATCATATCTCCAAGTCTTTTGTACACTTATCATATCTCCGAGTCTATTGTACACTTATCATATATCCGAGTCTATTGTACACTTATCATATCTCCAAGTCTTTTGTACACTTATCATATCTTCGAGTCTATGGTACACTTATCATATATCCGAGTCTATTGTACACTTATCATATATCCGAGTCTATTGTACACTTATATATCCGAGTCTATTGTACACTTATCATATATCCGAGTCTATTGTACACTTATCATATATCCGAGTCTATTGTACACTTATCATATCTCCAAGTCTTTTGTACACTTATCATATCTCCGAGTCTATGGTACACTTATCATATATCCGAGTCTATTGTACACTTATCATATCTCCAAGTCTTTTGTACACTTATCATATCTCCGAGTCTATTGTACACTTATCATATATCCGAGTCTATTGTACACTTATCATATCTCCAAGTCTTTTGTACACTTATCATATCTTCGAGTCTATTGTACACTTATCATATCTCCGAGTCTTTTGTACACTTATCATATATCCGAGTCTATTGTACACCTATCATATCTTCGAGTCTATTGTACACTTATCATATATCCGAGTCTATTGTACACTTATCATATCTTCGAGTCTATTGTACACTTATCATATATCCGAGTCTATTGTACACTTATCATATCTTCGAGTCTATTGTACACTTATCATATATCCGAGTCTATTGTACACTTATCATATCTTCGAGTCTATTGTACACTTATCATATATCCGAGTCTATTGTACACTTATCATATCTCCGAGTCTTTTGTACACTTATCATATATCCGAGTCTATTGTACACTTATCATATCTTCGAGTCTATTGTACACTTATCATATCTTCGAGTCTATTGTACACTTATCATATATCAGAGTCTATTGTACACTTATCATATATCCGAGTCTATTGTACACTTATCATATATCCGAGTCTATTGTACACTTATCATATATCCGAGTCTATTGTACACTTATCATATATCCGAGTCTTTTGTACACTTATCATATATCCGAGTCTATTGTACACTTATCATATCTTCGAGTCTATTGTTCATTTATCATATCTCCAAGTCTATGGTACACTTATCATAACTCCGAGCTTTGTACACTTATCATATCTCAAAGTCTATTTGACATTCATCATATCTCCAGGTCTATCCTACAGTTATCATATCTCTAATTAAATTGTACATTTATCATACCCCCAAGTCTATTGTACACAAAATTGTGATATGAAGAAAGTCCCTTGAACCAAACACAACCCCACCTGCTTGCTTTCCAACAATCCAGCCCTTATCAAACGTGGCATCAACAATCTCACCTGCCGTCAGGACTGAACTGTGCAGTTATGACAGCCTCAGCATGTCCAGGTATAGAACTTGTGCAGCGTGTGACTGCACGTACTTTGAACACAGCCTGTGGCTGATACAAAATGTCCAAGACCTGCTCTGACCCCTCCAATCGCTTCTCATCTAGTGTTTGGTTTAAACTCTCTGTGATTTCTTTGTCATCAACAAAAAATGAGTATGGCACTTGTTCTTCCTAAAATTGCAATGAGACGATTTTGATGTATTTATTCCTTCTTTTACGAAAAAATTACGAACAATTACATTAAGCATTAAATTGATGCAAAATGTGTGTTTTAAAAGAAACATAAATGAATGTGATAAAATATACTAGAACTTATATTTAAGCAACATTCTGTGTTCCAAAAAATGTAAAACACCTAAACAACAGAAATGTCACGTACAAAAAAACATCAATGGCTTCAGCATATGTTTGAGTTCAAATGCTAAAATTGCTATTTGTGTAAACCAATTGAACAACAAACAAACATGTTATGATATATACTTACTGTTTGCAGCAAGGCATTGCAGATCAGCTGCAGCTTCTCTACTGTGATGTCTACAGGCAAGTCAAATGCACTGCCAGTGACCTCCCCTGATTCACTTTTGAACTGCGCCAATATTCGGCGCCCTGTCTGATCTGATTCCATTTCAGAAGAACTGTGTATATATATAATACATGTCATTACTTCAACAAATGTCAGTGTTTCAGAATACCTGTAACAAGGTTGGCTTTTGTTAGAAAGGATTTATGTATGTCCCAGATGTCATCAAAATGTATGTCCCGGATGTCATCAAAATACAAGTAACGACACTGCAAAGTTCAATTTCTAAAGAATATTAATAGTACCAAAAGATAGAGACATTATTAACAGTATTAATAATTACTCCATCAGTGTAATATGATGGCTCTGCCTGCCTATCTTAATTGTTGCCAAATCAGACAATTAAAAAAAATATTTTCATTGGCAACAACCTTTTTTAACTTAACTAACTTCAAACGTTATTTTGATATATTTTCTGAAACTGAACATAATATTAAATCAAGAGGGCCTGAAAGGCCCAAAGTCGCTGACCTGAGATAAAAAGAAATGACCTGTTCTTTGCAGTCCAAGATATCAATGGAACAAATGTTCTAACCAAGTTTCATGAAGAATGAACAACAAATGGCCCCCTGGCGACCATGTTTTTTTTTAACAGACCTGAACCATTTTTTAACTCTTCCAAGACATGTCCAAATTTCAAGAAGATTGGACAAAAAATGTGTCTTCTAGACTGTTCACATGTTTTCACTATATACATAAAAAGAAAACTGCCCCAACCCTTGGCGGCCATGTTTTTTCACTTATCACGACAATTTTCAAACTCGTCCGAGACGTCCACATAACTAATGTTTAGACAAAATTTCATTATGATTAGGCAAAAAAATGTGACTTCTAGAGTGTTCAAAAGCATTTTCACCATATAAATATAAGGAAAAAGACCCCCCCTGGCGGCCATGTTTTTTTACCGATCCAAACCATTTTTGAACTCAACTGTCGTATCCAGGTGTGGTAGTGCAGTCTCGTTCGCTTACGCAAGTGAACCGGTAACGGGACAGTTACAAGTTATGTTACTTTGTGAGCACTTATGTAATGCGGAAATATTTATTCGACGAACGCTTTTTTCCGGTCAGGATGACACCACTGACTGGTTGTAATTCAATTAACTAAAGGTGTCCAGTCAGATACGCCTGAATAAACTCAAAGAATTAATCTTTAAGTGAAAACCAAAGCAGCTTTAACGAAAATAACTAACTTTTGTTACAAGATCTCGGAAAATGAAGAACAATGACAGAGAATTAAGAACAGGTACAAGCTCAGTTTAAAGAATCTAAGTAGCATTACAAAAATGAACAACATACAGCAAATACCTCAATGAATGTAAAAAGAAGTTCACAATCTGTCAAAAAAACTGAAATAAATAGTAGTTACTGTAAGTCTAGAAGTTGCTTCAAAAATCTAGTTTAGAAAATAGGTCTAACTTAATCTAAAGAACACAATTTATGGAGATTAGGAAACTTAAGTAAATCAAATGTAAAAATAAGAAGAATTTACTAAAATTATTGAAATAAAATAGAGTCTTTCCAATTTAGAAAATACCAAATAAAAATAATCTTAATAATAAGAATAATTTAGAAAATAATGCCAAAATGTCTTGATGCTGGTGTTACAATAATTTAGATTTTAATTATTTCAAAATTCCAACCTTTTTCAAGAGCTGTTTCCTTTTCAAGAAAGCATCAAGAGGTGATTAAATCAGCCCAAACATCTTATTTTATACAGTTCTGAGAGCACTGGCAGAAGAGTCTATTTTCCCTCAGAACAGTCCATTTATCAATGATCAATATCTTCCCAAATTCCAGAGCAGAACTAAAAATAGATTACTGAACCAGGTTTAACAAGGGAGATAAATACTGCAAAATTATGTACATGTTGTCTTTCTTTCAGCTATCTCTTAGTTGATAGGCTTATCATAAGTGCTAATGACTAAAACAGTTACATGTATGTTTATTATGAAAATAGTTGTTCTGTGTTTTGAAAAATAACATAATACAGTAAATGGTCACCGTACATAATAATGACATAATAAAACCAAACTTTACTACACAGGAAACAAATGTTCTGACTAAATTTCATGAAGATTGGGAAAAAAATGTGTCTTATAGACTGTTCACATGTTTTCACTATGTACATATAGAGAAAACTGCCCCACCCCCTGGCGGCCATGTTTTTCCACCCATCATGACCATTTTCGAACTCGTCCGACATATCTATAAAATCGATGTTTATATTTTTTTATGATCATTAGGCTAATAATGTGACTTCTAGAGTGTTCACAAGCTTTTTTTACTATATACATATAAGGAAAATGACCCCCCCCCTCTGGAGGCCATGTTTTTGTACTGATCCGAACCATTTTGGAACTCAATTGTCATATCCAGAAAAAACATGTTCTGACCAAAGTTCACGAAGATTGGATCAAAAATGTGATTTCTAGAATGTTCACATGTTTCCACTATATACATATAGAGAAAACTGCCCCGCACACTGGCGGCCATGTTTTTTCACCGATCAGGACCATTTTCGAACACATCTGAGATATCAATGAAACCAAAATTTTGACCAATTTTCATGATGATTGTGCAATATTTGTGACTTCTAGAGTGTTCGCAAGGTTTCTCTATAGCCATATAAGGAATACTGCCCTGCCCCCTGGCGGCCATGTTTTTTTATGAACTGGAACCAATTTTGAACTCAACCAACATATCTTTTAAACAAACATTTTAACAAAGTTACATGAAGATTGGGCATCAAATGTGACTTCTAAAGTGTTAACAAGGTTTTTATTATTTTTGACCTAGTGACCTTGATTTTGACCCAGTTTTGAACTCAGTCGAGGTATCAATAGGACAAATGTTCTGACAAATTTCATGAAGATCCGACAATAAATCTGGCCTCTGGAGTGTTCACAAGGCAAAATGCTGACGACGGACGACTGACAAAAGGCGATCACAAAAGCTCACCATGAGCATGTTGTGCTCAGGTGAGCTAACAAAAGTGCATACAAATGGTATTTGATAATTGCACTCAACCATTTCTAAGAAATCCCCCCCCTATTTTTCCAAGAATGTCCCCCCCCCCCCTACTTTTGGATTTCTAGAAGTAGGAGTTATTTCACAAATTAAAATCAACCAGCAGATTTGTTGTTACTACTCTTATTATCTTGTTATCACACACCTGTGCAGTTGCACATGCAATGGTTAGAATGTCCAGGGGTAGAACTTACACAAGTTACTGGTGGGGCTTAAGTGAGAATAATACTAACTGTTGTTCCAAATGCCGGCAAACAACTGATGTTTCCATGGTTTCTACTGCATTTTTGAAAGTATTGTATTTTTATCATACTTATTCAACATTATTCGTACAAACAGGATGATCTTCTGATATCCATATAGCCTCGGTATAATTCCTGTAGATGCATTATCAATATTTACAAAGTTATTGAAGACTTTTAAAGTTTATATGCAAATGCTGATTGTTTATGATAAACACAGTTTATTGTATGTGCATCTTGAGGTCATATATAAGATTTTCTCAGCAGTTTTTATGGAAAGATTTACTTAAGAACCATCATAGTTCAACTTGCATGAGAAACAGGATTCTTCCAACGGGCAATCACAATATATGCATCACTAAAATAGTGTTTAATGGAAAACTGACTAATATAAGCATGTTGTGGTTTGCTTCATTTATCAGTGATACTATAATTTATGGAGTCACACTAAAATGTACACTGGCAAAGAGTGGACATAGGAAATATTTTTCAATACTGGTGCAGGGGTTTCACTGGCCCCAAAAAAGTTGTCGCCACTTTTCGCGGCGTGAAAACTGTCAGTTATTCCAACCTTATTAATAAGAACAAGCATTTAAAGAAGCCTTACTACATTAATGTCATTGACTATATTATCACTATAAAAAGTATGTTATTACATAAAAAAAACACAAAGTACCTTCGTAAGTCATACCTTCATAAGTCTTGATAAGCTTTATTTGTATATAAATAACATTTTTTCAACTTGATAACATGATAACAACACAGATAACCATATATAAAACATCAGAAAATAAATCATCTCACTTCAAATTGTTAAAGAGTTATATTTGGTCATTTGGACATAATATACATTTGCTTCTGTTGTTAAAACGTTTTCTGTTAGTGGAGGACGATTTCTAGGTTCAATTAAATGAATGTTTTTCACGCCTATTTCCTGACAGAAAGGCACAGATAATTGCCACCATCCATTCTAGTTGCCTGAAATAACATAAAAAATCTTTTTACATCAACAAACCAACACAAACATGTCCCTATCTTTAAATGTCCAAATTTTAACATTTCCGAAAAATAGTACATGGAGTGAACGATAAACTTTTTATTTCAGAAATTGTTGGTATCTTAATCAAATTATATCCTTCCCAGAACAGTAAAATAATGAAACTATTAAACAGAAATGCTCTCAAATACCTGTTGAAACAAGTTTTTATTTGTTTTTGTGGAGAAATTAAATGCTTTTGCCAGCCCCATGCCATGGTTTTGCTTAAAGAAATAGCGGCCCTAATAATAATTATAATTATTGATCGATGTGACAGTTTGTCCCCATGTTACTTAATTTATTGCTTAATATCATGAGGGGGCCGTTAATCCGATAATAACCCCCATAAGGCTTGACAATAGCAGTAAAAACACCGTTTGTAACACTTACACGCTTCAGTGATTTCAATGTATACTCTGCACTGTAGGTCGCTTACATCGTCGTTAATCAATATTTACAACTGACAGACGCTGGCCGCTAATGCTCGGTCGCTTGCTTTCGATTCGCAGTATACATTTTCTAATTGGATTTTACCGATTTTTTAAAATTCGCCACTTTTACAAAATAGGAGCCACTTTTAAAAATTTAGCGCCATTTGGCGCCAATGGCCATCGACAGCGAAACCCCTGCTGGTGCGGACGTTTCGCTTTCTTGTTCACATGAAATGCTTTTTCATTTAAATAACCTAATTATTTCCTTTAACCAAACAGCAATGCCACAATTGAACACAATCCACTCATTTTACAGAGAAACAGTGAATTAATATAGACAAAAAAAATTGCAATTTAGAACATACAAACTGAATAATGCGAGGATTTATATGAACAGACTGACATTTTTAATAAAACAAAATCATTATAAAAACATCCAAAATCGTATCCCATTTCGATATTCTTCCTTAGTAATCATTCAAATAAGCAGAACCCACAAGCCTAATCCGAAACAAATATGTCCGAAATTCAGCTAAAGTAACTATCTTTGCCGTTTACTACTGTACACATCATTTTGTCATATTTATTATTTTGCTGGCTTATCCAATTAATATTCCCACGAAATATTAGAATTTACAAAACTGACAAAGTAAAAAGAGTGCATTAAAGAAGCTTTTAAAGTTGACAGCTTAATGTTTACCCCATTGCACGTGCTTCCTGTTATTTTTTCGGTCCATCTAAACACCGTATATGACGCATATCGAATATAAACGAAAAGACCGAATATAAACGAATACAGTCAATAGTTATGCTTTTTCTTGCAATACCGGTATAATGATAAGCAAATAATGGTACACTGAAGTAAACAATGAGTGCTATATCTGTTAACATCATATAATATAAAGCCTTTTACTACAACAGTAGTAAGCAGCCAAGACGGTGTCTTGGCCTATCGGTCATTTCCGCGGATATGAATTCTGAGTTACATGATTGCGTCAATAAACCAATCGAACTTTTTTTAAACGACCATAATGGCAGTCTCAAATTAAAATCTTTTTTAAATTAAAAGCAAGGTTTTAATATAAAAGTATAGAAATATGATTTAGTCGTACCCTCATTTGGCGTAACTGTTTAACCCAAGTTTTCACCTTAGTTGACCTTTATCAACAGCCAATAAAATGTTGTAGATATTTCTCTACCGCTGACAAGAATAAATAACTGTAACTGGAAGTACCGCACATGCTGAAAATATCTCAAATAACCAAAATAGAAAACGTTCTGCATTAACCTCACAATGTGTCAACTTATTATATAAAACACCGTTTGACTTTGTTTGTTGTGCAGTATAGCGTAAAGGGTGTACACTGTTGGGAAATGTCCACTATTTTGATTATTTTTTCATACGTTAAATTGATTGTTTTTTTCGTGTGTTTTTTCGACGTATACGAGGACACGTGTCGGCATCGGCTAAGGATATCTTATGGTAATATTGTCGTAATGTCAATATGATGCGGCGTCTCTTCAGGGTCTGCACTGTTTGCTTAAAGGAATTTCGGTAAGAAATATTCTAAATATATAAATAAATATACTAGACATCCCGGCTTCATTTTGGAAATAAATTGATCCAATTTAGAAGGATGGGAGAGTCCACTAGGCATGAATGGGTTAATGTCTGAGCGCTAAAGTTTGTTGAACGCGATTGATACAATGACAATAAAAAGATGTTTATTTGTACTGACATGCCCGGCCCAAAATACAAATGAAAACATGCAGTAATCATTAGAAGTGCCATTGTATACACTATAAACAAATGTAATGGTAAAAATGTTAAGTAAACTAAGAGAATAATGCTAATAGATATATAGTCAAATATTTAGACATAAGTTGAATGTACTAGAACCAATATCGGAGGCGGATGTTATCCAATGATATAGTAGAACATCCACAATGGAATAGTATCTCACATAATTTACACAACATGCGAGTTTGACTTCAGTTACAGTAAACTCGCCCGTAAATTATATGCAGTGCCAAGATATCTACCAAATGCAAAAAGTTTGGTGTATGGAACGCCTTCACTGTCTTATAATACCAAAACTTGTGATATTACGTCAAACTGACTCTGCATGAATGCCTGTAACCATTATATATATGCATAATCACAATATATAAATACATAATTTGAATATATACATATAAAGCATTAATATATATAGATAAAATGTAAAAATATACAGATACAAATGTATTATACACAGATAATCTTCCATTATATAAAGGCATTACTTCTTTATATGAAGGCAAAATGTCTTTATATGAATGCCTGTAACCATTATATATATGCATAATTATAATATATAAATACATAATTTGAATATATACAGATAAAGCATAAATATATAAAGATATAATTTTCTTATATATAGACAACATGTAAAAATATACAGATACAAATGTATTATACACAGACAATCTTCCGTTTTATAAAGGTATTACTTCTTTATATGAAGGCAAAAGATCTTTATATGAACATAAATCGTTATGCAATAAATATAAAAGATCCTTATATATACATAAAACATTGAGAGATACAGATAAAATTGTATTATATATATGTATTATACCTCGATACATAGATATTATGTATTGATATGAAGATATATGTATTTTAATTTTCTTATATGAAGTTTAGCCATTATTATACGAAGCTATTCGTTATTTATGTATTGGTCACTCATCATGATATAAAGTGCTTTCCTCATTATACTACTACTACTACTACTAAAAATTGAATTTTACAAGCCAAATATTTTGCACGCACCGGAAAATTGCGCGGTAATCTACAGTCTTCATCATGGCAGACGACGCCGTAAGGAGTGTTTTGCATTCAATTGGTTTACATTCACTGTATCAAAATTTTATGAGTCAAAAAATAGATTCTATTGAGATTTGTAAATCGTTAGAAGATAACCAGTTAACAAATTTAGGTCTGGTGACCATTGGTGAAAGAATTAGGTTTAAAAATGCAGTGCAGCATTGGCAATCCATGCCCATCATGCCCATGGCTGAGAGCAATACGGCCGCATCTGGATCTAGGATCTCGACAGGTACACTTTTCTAATCTATTTTATTAAATGTTTATTTGGTTATTCAGTACAGTGTCATTGTTTTTCCTGTCTGTCGTTAGCAAATCACATGCCAATGCAAACCAATGTCGAACAAGTCACAAGGCCATTTGAAGTCAAGTTAACAGCAAAATATGTTTTACCTTTGAAACTTTGATTTATTGTAGAGGCCAAGAACTAAACCCAAACTGCCACCTAGCATTACATGGGCAAGCCTATATGAAAACTCCGATGAATAACCCTTTTTCACACAGTAAATATAAACTCAACTAAATTTTTACTTTTTATTAAAGGACCTTATAACATAAAAACATAAAAAATGGTTCTGGCATATAATGTCTCGACTCCAAGCAGCAAGGGCCACCTGCGAACATGGCAAGCCCAAACTAACTGCAAATAACTAACTGCACAAATAAATTGTATATGAGTGCTGACTCCGGGTGACGGCCATCAGCACTCCCAACAAAATCATATATATTTTCCCAAAAAAATGTGCCAGGTAAAAAGCGTCCATCCGGCACTGATTGCCAAGGAACTTTTAACTTCAAGCGACTGTCGACAAACCCGAGGTGTCCGAACTGCCCCATCGGAAGTGGAGTCGTGACCGACCTGTATCCGACGTTTGGTACTCTGCGTCTACACGGCAAACTGAAAAACGCAACTCAAACCAGCAGAATATGTAATATACTAAAACCAAATCTAGTACGGAAAACAATCAGTTTCCCCTTATGTTATTAAAATTAATGTGGACAGGCAAATAAAACTTAAAATAAATCTATATTTACCCTAAGCCTGACCAAATTTTTAAATATATAACGGACGCAGTAAAGTGTGACAGAACAACACTGTGTAAAAACAAACTACATGGGTTGGGTGGGAGGGGAGAAAATTTACAACCTTTTGTTTGTGTAGATAACAATGAGAAAGAAATTTTAAATCTGTAAAATTAGCTACTTCGGTTAAAAAACACCAACAATAAGAAAACTGAAAAACCAGCCCAGCAGTGGCCCAACAATAAACAGGTCTATTATTTAGTAATAGACCATATTATTGTAGAGGCCAAGAACTAAACCCAAACTGCCACCTAGCATTACATGGGCAAGCCTATATGAAAACTCCGATGAATAACCCTTTTCACACAGTAAATATAAACTCAACTAAATTTTTACTTTTTATTAAAGGACCTTATAACATAAAAACATAAAAAATGGTTCTGGCATATAATGTCTCGACTCCAAGCAGCAAGGGCCACCTGCGAACATGGCAAGCCCAAACTAACTGCAAATAACTAACTGCACAAATAAATTGTATATGAGTGCTGACTCCGGGTGACGGCCATCAGCACTCCCAACAAAATCATATATATTTTCCCCAAAAAATGTGCCAGGTAAAAAGCGTCCATCCGGCACTGATTGCCATATGGCCACCCAACAACGCTGACCCAGCGGCCCAAATGCCCCAACCTCGAAACCAGCTGGGCCAGAGATGACGGGTGGCCACTGCCAAAGAACTTTGGCTGCAGGGCGGATGGACGCATGCTTGGAGTCGGAAGCAGTAAACTGTAAACACAAGGCAAAGATATGAATAAAAACTAGCAGCAAAAATGCATAAAACCCAGCAGAAAAAAAAAATGCATAAAAACTAGCAGCAAAAAATTGCATAAAAATTAGCAGCAAAAAACTTTCTTTTTTCTTTTTTCATACATATGAGTAAGAAAAATATGCATACAAACTAACTGCAAATATCTATTTTTGGACTCAATAGCAACACCAACATACATAATGTTTGGGATTTAAAATTGTAAGAACCCCCAAATTTGTGCATCTAGAACTTCAGTAATGGATTGGTGTATTATGCTTTATAAGTTTTTCAAGCCCTGCAGACATATTAGAAAGAAAAATATCTGTACCCAGAGTTGACAAGTGGACTCCGTCCTTCTCAAACAAATGTTCCTCAAATTTTCCAAAGTCAGAGTTGGCCAAGTAATGCCCTCCACATGCCAAAGCCCTAGATGAACCATGACTATTAAGGCGCTTTCTTGCTTTGACCATAGCAACTTTATTATCAGAATATCTCCAATTTGACCTTGGAAGCACTGCAGACCATACAATCTTAACACTTGGAAATATAGACAGTATAGTCCTGAATAGCTCGACAATCAATTTTCGAAGGTCCACCAGTGACCGACGACCAAGATCATTACCACCTAAATGTAACACAATATAGTCTGGAGAATTACCCACATTGGCAAGCGAAAGAAATTTTTTCTTTGATTCTGCAAGTGTTAACCCACTGTACCCTTGCCACCAGATGATGTTGGGTTCAAGGCAGAGGTTGGCCCCTTCAGGTCGTAATCTTGCTGCTATGAAGGCTTGCTTGATTATTGATGAACCCAGTATCCAGATGGTTTTCCTTAATACAACTTGGTTTTTGTTAGTCACGTGAATCTAACTATATGAACCATACCTTTTTAATGGGGGTTATTTATTAGGCTGGGCATGACAACAGGAACAGGACGAACATATGTTTGGTAGGCATTGGAAGCCCATCTGCCTGCCTGTTTAATGATCTCCACTGAATAGCCTAGTTGGGAAGCTGCAGTTGCTGCTCCAATTCTGAAGGAGTGGGATTTGTAAGACCCATAATTTAGACCCAAAAGAGAAACCGTTTTCTTAAGAATAGCAGAAAATTGGTAACGAGTAATTGGTTGTTTGTTAAAGTGCAAAAACAAGGGACCAGGCCCTTGAGGACGAACATGAAGATACTGGTTAAGACACACAACTGGGCAAAATTCACTGTTTGACCTAGTAATTTTGAGCGCTACCCCTTTGCCCAACTGATCAGTTTTTGAATGCCGGATTGAAATGATTACCCCATTGTGATCAAATTGTAAATCTTCTATTGCCAACACCGCTGCCTGTAAAATACTATCACCTGTTTTAGGAACAGCTATTTCGCCAACTCTTAGAAAACCGAAAAACGCTAGCATAAAAGCTGCAGTGAACAGTTTTGCTTCGTAGACACTGGAACACACAATATTAAGTTTGCTTACTATCCCTTGCAGTAACGAGAGGGTAATTGGAAGCCTATTATCGTGTGTTTTCTTATCTTTTTGCATTCCTTCAACCATTTTTGAAACAATTAACTTTTTGGTAGGGTCAACAACATCAAGCAGCTTGCAATGAAAAGCTATAGAGCTTAAGTATGATTTTGCTGTTTTGTGGGATAGTTTCTGTAGGGATAGCCATGCTACAAATCGAACCACCTGTTCAACTGTAGGCGGCCAGGCATCTGACAAGCCGTATTGCCTTTTAAACTCAGAGAATCTCTCTAACCCAACGATGTATGCCTTTTTTGTATTAGCAGCAAGGGAATTGTCTAGCAATCTATTAGCCTCTTGTTGCAGATCATCAGTAAAAACTCCGGCGGGACTGATTCTGGACTCGCTTGTGCCTCTGGTGCTAACTGTTGTAACCTGTGAAACTGTTTACGAGAAATTGCATCAGCAATGTAATTGGACTTTGATGAAATATGTACTGCTTTAAACACCACCGAGTATTTCATAACTAACAACACAAATGTTCTAACCAGAAACATCAAACGTTTCGACTTGGAAGACTGTTTGTTTATCACTTCTACCAAACCTAAATTATCAATATGAAACTTAATCTTCCTGTCCCTCAAAAAGACCCCCCAGAGCCATATTGCCAACAAAACAGGGACCATCTCTAAAAATGTTATAACTGATAAAATAGGTTGGCCTTGCCATTGAACAGGCCATGGGCAATAGGCCCAATTACCTCCAAAATAACAACCACAGCCAAGAGTAGCACCGCCTGCACTAACAGTGTAAAGATGAATGACAGAGTTATCCAACCATACTTTATTTGGAATATGTACAACGCCATTAAAATCTTCAATAAATTGAATCCACATCAGGATGTCTTCTCTCATTTCACCATTAACTCTTATCTTATAATAGGACTTTTTTAAGCCACACATAGCATCATAAAATCGGCGCAAGAATGCCCTACTTGCTCTTACTGCTTGACTACAAAAACTCAACTTCCCAGTCAAAGACTGCAATTCTTTTAACGTAAGTCTCTTTTTTACTAGACAATTTTGCAAAAGCTTCAAAAGTTCTTCCACTTTTTTAGCAGGTACTCTAACAGTCATTTGTACAGTATCTAATTCCAGGCCTAAAAATGTCAGTACTGTTGTTGGGCCGACCGACTTTTCCACCGCAACTGGGACTCCCATTTCGGTGCATACTTCCTCGAAAGTAGAAACTAGCATGTTACAATTATTTGACCCAGCTGCACTTCCAACAATAAAGTCGTCCAAATAATGATCTAAAGTTTGAATCCCAGTTTTGAAACTTACTAGCCAATGTAACAAACACATCTTGTATACACTTAGTCTTTAATTTTGTCTAAATAGCTCCACTTTTCAAAGGAAAAGATTGTCAAAAGCTATTGTCATGATCCTCTTGTCTGTGTTTGGTAATGTTTATATTTATCCCCCAATTGCACAGTAGCAGTCAAAAGATATTTTGTTCATCTTCACAAAGGCAGGGTCATGTATATTACCATAGTTAAAGAGTTCAAATGTTCATAATGGTTATGTTTAATTTGAAAAAGGTCCATCTTTTAGAAACCAAGTAGTCTTGTCCCACGCATATTTTATTACAAACTATGCTTGTCTTAAATGATATTGTCATCACCAGAGAGCATAATTTGGTGTTTAGTATTTCAATCGCTATATTGCAGTTGAACACTCCAATAGCAAGCGAAATGACTACTTGTGTAACATATATTACACAGATCTTCTAACGATTATTTTGTTATTTTACTCTTGTTTGTGCATTTTATTTATAGTCTCAGTTGTGTACCACTATAAGCCTCCATATATACCCTCCTGTTAATTGTTCAGCAAGGTGTGTTTATTTGCTGGCAAAACTTAAACTGCATTTTAAACTGGTGTGTGATGATATTTGGCAGCCATATTATTTTCTGTGTAAACTATTCACTGGTTGACTTCCAGATTCATCAAACCTTGAACCTCCCCCAGTCTATACTGGGAGACATATTGTTTTTGCCATGTCTGTTGGTGCTACAGTATATTTATGCATTATATGTCATACCTTTTAAAAGAAAATTTTGCCCAAAACATTATAGAATAATTTCTGTAAAGCAAGCATTCAAATACTGTTAAAGCTTGTTGGATGTTTTAAGTAAGTTAGCTAATACCAGTAAATTTTCAAGGTAAGTATTATGAAAATTTAAAATGTCATAAATCATTCCTAAAAAGTTATTGCACATCACCCCCCCCCCCCCCCCACACACACACACATGATTGTAACAGTTGATATATCCTTAATTTTGCCACTTGCAGAGTGGTAAGAGTGTATACACAGTATAACATTTCCCAAATTATTTTAGTATTATGTATATCTTCAGGTGGAAGAAGAGGTGCTGTAAATCTTGGGAGCATATTAAGGTTTGCCACTGGTACATAGGATGAACCTGCCTTGGGCTTTGCTCTTCAGCCTTCCATTCAATTTATGGAAAGTGCTAATTTCCTGCCCACTGCAAATACCTGCATAAACAGAATGAATTTATCATTGCCAGATGAAAGTAATCCACTACCACTGCAAGAGGAACTGTTCAATTTGCTTGATTGACACATTCTTTGGTTTAGAATAAAAAATGACATTCACATATAATTATACCCCCATTACCATTGGTAATAGAGGCTATATGAGTCACTCTTTCGGTCAGTCGGGCTGTCAAAAAATTTCATCAAATCTTCACCAAACTTGGTCACAAGTTGTATCTTGATGATGTCTAGGTCAAGTTTGAATATGTATCATGCCAGGTCAAAAACTAGGTCACGGGTCAATTACTGCGTTCTAAACCGAAAGTTTGTCCGGACCATAACCATGTCATTTATCATTAGATTTTAAAATCACTTGGTACATTTGTTCACCATCATAGGACGGTGTGTCATGCAATAGAAGGACGTCGATGTCTCCAAGGTCACGGTCACACTTTGAATTCAAAGGTAAAGTCGGTCGGTCTGTCTGTCCCAAAAATTTCATCTGATCTTCACCAAACTTGGTCAGAAGTTGTATCTAGATGTTGTCAAGGTCAAGTTTGAATATGGGTCATGCCAGGTCAAAAACTAGGTCACAGGTCACTAACTGCGTTTTAAACTGAAAGTTTGTCTGGACCATAACTAGGGCTGTAACGATACATTCGAATTGGACGGCATGTAATGCAAAAGAATTCAAGAGCTCAAAGGTCAAAATGGCCATAAAAGACAATAGCATAATCATTCTTCCATATCGCCATAATTTAGCTTCTCTTGTTTTGTGAAGACAGCATGCAAAATATTAAATGTCACTGCAGCATTTTGTGGTATATGTCCCGTCTGTGACAAAGCTCTAGTTGTGTATATGTATGTAGTAAAAAATGTTTTGAATGTAGCATGTGAGTTATATTGGTGTAATCAACATTTACTTTGTGAACCCTCAAGAGGCCAACCTTTTTTTTGCAATCTTGAAACTTGGTCAGCACATTTGTCCCCATAACATTATTACCTCTCCTGAGCACTATAGCCCCTATGTTGAGCTTGTGTGATAGTCCTTTGTTTTTTTGTGCATCGTCAATATATGCCATGTGAACGCTAGAGTCTACATTTTTGTCCGATCTAAATGAAACTTGGTCAGATAATTAGTCCCAATGATATCTGGACTCTGTTTGTAATTGGGTCATTTAGATGTCAAACACTAGGTCAAAAAAGAAAAACCATGTGAACACTAGAGGTCAAATTTGATGCCTAATCTTCATGTAATTTTGTAATAATGTTTTTTTTAATGATAGGTTCATTGTTGGTTGAGCATGAAAATAAGCCTTTTTTTCCATGAACATTTACAAATTTTAATGTATTGTAGTGTACACAATGTGTAAAGTATATCAATTCTTTAAATTTGTCTATTAGCATGTTGTTAATTATGTCTTATTTACATGCAATACATTTTGCTTGTTTACATTGTAAATGTGATGTTCATTGAAGTGTTGTCTGGGCTTGTTTCCTTCTTTTGCAGCAGCAAAGTATATTGACCCTTTTACCTAAGAAAAACTATGCTGTTTACCTTCAAATTTACTTTTAAAAACCATATTATCTCCTCAGTGGTAACTGTTCCTCATATTTAACATTTTGACCATTTCCCCAAATCAAAATCATAAAAATGACATGTAATTTGGTTTTGTTCCTAATGGTATGTAACCCAATGTCTTTGTCATATTTTTATGCCCCCCCTTCGAAGAAGAGGGGGTATATTGCTTTGCACATGTCGGTCTGTCGGTATGTCGGTCTGTCGGTCCGTCCACCAGGTGGTTTCCGGATGATAACTCAAGAACGCTTGGGGCTAGGCTCATGAAACTTCATAGGTACATTGATCATGACTCGCAGATGAACCCTATCGATTTTGAGGTCACTAGGTCAAAGGTCAAGGTCACGGTGACCCGAAATAGTAAAATAGTTTCAGGATGATAACTCAAGAACGCTTAGGCCTAGGATCATGAAACTTCATAGGTACATTGATCATGACTGTCAGATGACCCCTATTGATTTTCAGGTCACTAGGTCAAAGGTCAAGGTCACAGTGACAAAAAAACATATTCACACAATGGCTGTCACTACAACGGAGAGCCCATATGGGGGGCATGCATGTTTTACAAACAGCCCTTGTTGTGATATCTTTTTCATTGTTTAAAAGTTTTTTTTCACAAATTGTTACTTATGAGCTATTGTGACCTGTCTTTGTTGGTCGTCCTGTACCTTGTATCAACATATTTACTTAAAGGACATCTCCTCCTTACCAGCTGGTCCAATATTAATTAAACTTGGCAAGAATGTTCCTTGCATGAAGCTCTTTTAAAGTTTTTCAAACAAAAACATTCCATGAATAACTCTGGCTCTTGTTGCCATGGCAAGCGAACGGAAAAACTTAAAAAAATCCCATCTGTTTTACCCCCACTACCATTGGTGGTAGGGGGGGGGGGGCTATATAGGAATCACTTAGTCTGTCTGTCCCAAAACTTTGTCCGGACCATAACTTTGTCATTAATCGTAATATTTTAAAATGACTTGGTTAATTTGTGCACTATCTCCAAGTTCACGGACACACTTTGAGTTGGAAGGTCAATATGCCCATAGACGAGTTTTTCTGGGCCATAACTATGTCATTTGTTGTAAGATTTTTAAATCATTTGGCAGGTTTGTTCACCATCATTACACGGTGTGTGATGCAAAAAAAAAATCTGTCCATATCACCAAGGTCAAGGTCACATTTTCAGTTCAAAGGTCATATATGGCCATAAACTGACCTTGTCTGGGCCATAACTATGTCATTCCTTGTGAGATTTGTGAATGACTCAGTGCATTTGTTCACCATCATGGAACAGTATGTCATGTGAAAGATCTACACCGATATCTCCAAGGTCAAGGTCACACTTGCATGATAATAAATTATTCTTTAAAATAAAATAAAATTAGTTTCTCTTACTTTGTGAAAACAACGTGTTAAATATTCAGTTAAATATTCAGTGTCAATGCGGCATGTAGGGGAATCGTCATGTCTGTGATAAAACTCTTGTTCAAGTTATGCCCCTGCTGCAAAATTTGCCCCACCTTGAAGTAAAATGTATTTCTTTATATGAAAATTGGAAAAACTTCAGCAATTGCCTCCGAAACCACAAGGCAAAGCAGATATTTGCCATAAAACTTCATTTAGTGCATCTCTACCGAGACTGTTTAAATTATGCCACTGGGTGCAAATAAATTTAATTGTGTGTATATAGTGAAAACTTTAAACATCTCTGAAACCACCAGACCAACACCACAAGAGCATAGATATTTTACAGTAAACATCATCTAGTGGACCTCTACCAGGATTACATTAATTATATCACTGGTGCCCACCCCAGGCACAAATGTGATTTCCTTAAGAATTTATAGTCACAGTGAATAAGTAAAAACTAAACAATCTTTTTCTCTCAACCGGCAAGGAATAAAGTTCTCGTATGTATAAAAAAACAAGTCAGGTGAGCGATATAGGGCTATCATTCCTTTTTGTTAGTTCTTCTTGTCTTAGTTATTGTCCTTTAAAGATTCCTATGTTATTACATGTTAATAAGAGCAAGTTCTCTGAACCTTACACATGTTCCATTTTTCAGCCACTGTTATAGGTGTATTGCCAAAATTAGAGACAATGCACATTCAGGGAGCATAACCTTTGTGGTCTGTGACAGCGACTTGTACTTGTAATTGCATAGCATGAATGGCAATCTTTTGAGACAAGACCATATGGTGCAGGTAAAGACGCAATTAATGAGCTAAAGGTATAGTTCTAGCAATAACATGTTGCCCGTGTGAATGACTTCATGTGATATTTCTTTTGTACAACGTTGTGAAAGTATGCACACGAGCTGCGTTCATGTAATTGAGAATCTTATTAAATGTTTAGTTATTTGAGGTTAGTCTGTGTTACTTCATTTAGAAGCAAAATGAAAATGCCCAAGGAAATTATAGACAGCCAGCATGAGATATGTAATTGCACTAAGAAGCAGCTGAACTCCGTTATATGCTTGAAATGGTGTTGACAAAAATAACACCGTATTTCCTCATTCACATCAACTCTCTTGACCTACAGTAGTTCATAAACGAGGAAATTAATGTAACACACCATAAATATGATTATTTTTGTTATGCTTGTTAGTAATAAAATGGTGCAACCTTGAGGTATACATTAGTGGCGAAAAGTAGGTCACATACATTGTAATGTGCTGGGTAAATGTCAGTTCCGACGGACCAACAGGCATGTCTCTGGGGCGGAACAATTATACAATTGACTAGCGTATTATTCCGTATTATCACGTGGTCAGTTTAATGAAAACTAGCCAATAAAAACGCTTAAAGGTATATTACACATGTTTATTATAAAACTATTCGTAATGGCTATATAATATGGGGAAGCAAGGTATAGCATGTGATAAAAATAATGTGCAGGCGGAATATGCTGAAATTGCACCTCCGTCATCATAAAATTGTTCATTCTCAATTAATATTGAAAATGAAAATGTTACGTTGATAGCGCAAATGAAGGAAGTGCATTTGTATCTTGAAGTATAGATTTTAATACACCATAACAACCATAATTAAGTACAAACTATTATTTAAATTAATACTTGCGTTTTAGTAGATTTAATTAAGTCAATTAACATATCGGGGACTTAATAAATTACTTTGATAATTGAAACGTATGTTGGTACAGTAGTCTAGAAAACACTTTCTGCAAAGGTTAAAAGTCTATGAACAGGCCACTTAAACTTCGCTTGGAAATCATAAAGCAGCTTTTAATAATCAAGCAATCAATCGTGTTGTCATTCAGTTAATATCTGTTTAGCTGTCAAAAAGATGTCTATGCCGTGATTGTTTGACCTCCAGTTTTGAGGACATGGCTCGTGGAGCCGTCGCATCCGGTTTTCTTCAACACTAATTTGAAGAGATAATACTGGCCTGTTGTCCAGAGACTCCATATCCTCATCAGACGAAGATTCTGTACGAGTGTTTGGAAGAATATCATCAACATGTGCTGATGGGTTGTCCATCATACCGGCCGTGTAAAGCCGCATTGGTGTTTAGTTCACTGTTCGTATTCGATGGTGATTCCATGCACCTTGCAAGGTGTTTAACCTTTCATTTATCTTTGAAATAAATACGTAATGAAGTGCAAACAAGTCTATTTCATTTAAAATGTCAAGCCGGCCATTGTCCTCTAAAAAGTAAAATAAGTCATAAAAATAACTCAAGACTCCGTCATACACGTCCCTCCACAATCGTTCAATACGTTGATTGTGTGTACTTTTACCAGTGAGCATACTTCCACGTCCTGTCCGGCGAGCATTTATCATGAAATCGGCAACCTTCGTATTTTCACGGCCTTGATCTGATCTGACCCGGTCAGGAACTCCAAATTTCGAAACACCATCTCTGAAGCAATGCAAAACCGTCTCCGCTTTGTTGTTGTCCGTGCATTTAAGATATGTTACTAAACGACTGAAACCATCAATGCCGCCTATTATAACAAAATGCCATCGAATTAATTTATGGTTGCTGTCAATGTGCCATAAACAATTTGGAGCTGAAACGTTGTAAATGCGACGTCGTAATCGCCTTCTTTTTCGTGCACGAATTCCATCTTCGTCTAGGTGTTTCAGACACTGACGAAGCCTGAAACGCTGAACCTGTATAAGAAATAATACTTTATGTTGGTTTTATGCAAAAATGAATATGCTTTAATTTACTTCTACCTTTAGCCAAGTACCTTTGAAACAATAGAATTTTCTATGAAAAAAATCAAACAAAATTATTATTTTTAATAGATTAAAGCGATAGCCGTTTCAGGTATGATTGTTTGGCACAAATCAAACTGTACTCTAAAACTAGTCTTAACAATTTAGTTAGTTTTCAATTGTTTGATAATACTTTATTGGAATCTGCACGGACAGACGTATCTGTTTATTTATAGACTGTCTACTAAAATCAATCAACAATGTACCGAATACGCCTTCAATTATAAAAAGATCTAGTTATGCATAGTAAAATCATGGTACCTTAAAATTCCTTTTTGAAGTAAAACTGTTCGCAGCATTTCTTCTCCACACCTAGGAAATTCAGTGATGGTCGTGGCAACAACAATGTTTAGTTCTTTTTCATCAATTTCTGTAAATGCGAGCTTTGACAAGCCAAATTGACCCATCTTCCGGAATAAGGTACTTTCAGAAACCCCAAGTGCAATACTAGTGTCCTTCACTGAATATCCGGCTCCGAACAATGTTTCAATCATGTTACTTGACACCGTGTACTATCATTATTATGTGCCCACGGATTACTCCGGTAACAAACACATTCAACACGCAATTTCATGATAGTTGTTTTGTCATTTACACCCAAGCAATTAAAGTCGTACAGTGACATAAGTGATATGATGTCCGGTGTTATCTTCTCCTGTCTGAAGCGCCGTATCATTCCTTTTTCCACTCCAAGTCGCTCAAGTATCAAATCCATATCCATTGTTGTAAAATGATGCAAAACAATTTGTCTCCCGTGTGTAACAAAATCTTCGTATTGGTATTATATATTTAAGATGTTTAACGTATTTTTTAAATTGTATCTGCATATAAAGACGATATGTGTTTATATAAATACGATTTATGTTTATATAAAGGTCATTTGCCTTTATATAAACAAGTTATGCCTATATATAATAAAAACATATCCGTTATCATTATATCATAACGATTTATGTTCATATAAAAATATTTTGCCTTTATATAAAGAAGTAAAGCCTTTATACAATGGAAAATTATCTGTGTATAATACATTCTTATCTGTTTATGTTTACATTTTATCTTTATATAAGAAAAGTATATCTTTATATATTAATGATTTATCTGTATACATTCAAATTGTGTATGTATATATTGTGATTATGCATATATATAATGGTTACAGGCATTCATGCACACTCAGATTGACGTAATATCACAAGTTTTGGTATTATAAGACAGTGAAGGCGTTCCATATTGGTGCCCCGTACGTGTTAGAGATAATAAGCATAAATAAATGTTCTGATGTAGCACATTCAAACCAGTCATAATTACGACAGACTTATACAAAATGTTACTCATTTTCAATACTATGTACACATTTCTGTGTAGGCACAGTTGACAGAATCTATATATGCCCTGTCAATACCGATATGAGGCGTCCAAATTCTGCTAATGCAAAACTGTTTTGTAACGTTTTGATTCAAACATGCTGCATGGCGATAAGGCGATTACTACAACTATTCCACTCACCGTCAAAATGTTTATACTTCTGACAACAGCACCGTATCCTTCTGACGAAAAAAAAATGGCGGACTAAACAAGATAAGATAAGTGGGTGACAAAATGTTTTATTATAAGACCACCCCCTGTACGTCGATAATCCAAACTGAGTTGGATAATTCAAACTGAAGAAAAGAAATGTCGGCCGAAACTGAAACTGAAAGGTAGGTGAATATTTTATCATTTCCGCTAATTTAGTAACTATAAGGACGTAATTGTTCTACACATGTGATAATGAATGTCTGACACACACATGCGTTTTGTGTTTTGCAATGATTGAATAGTTTTCTAGTAAAAACGATAAATTTGTCTTCGGAAAATGCTAATTTTCATTAAATGCGACCTATGTGTTGAATTATTTACACGTTAATTGACAAAAGAGCGAACGAAACTGTAACAGAGATATGCCAAATTATATCATGAATGCCCTTTAAAATTTAACTTTTAACGCTTAGTGTGTTTCTGTGTTGAAATCATGTGTTTGCAGGGCGGGTATAAAAGTCTATGGATAAATCCAAACTGATGTGAAAATTTTTGTGGATAATAACCAAACTCAAAATGGAGTAATGCACAAACTGCGATGTATTGAACATGTTTTCCAAAGACAGGTTGGATATTATTCTTTGAAAACTATTTATAACAAAAAAATCACACGATGTGTATAATGGAATATAAAAAATACTTTCAACGAACATCAACATTCATTTATTTGTTATTAGTGAAATCAATTTCGTAGGAACTTGCATATATATACAATTGAGATAAGAAGCAAAATAAGCATGCGAAATTTGAATTTCCCGTTCACAGAGATGCCATAACACGTGTTCCATTTCATTTTGGATAGCATGAAAAGCATAGAAATTTAAAAATGTCCCAACTTATTATTTAATCACTTGATGTAAAAGGGATTCGAGTCGAAGCTGCAGGTTAAAGTGGCACTTGTCCCGCTGATTCATGTATTTGTCACCATATAAGAGGTTTCGAATATTACTTGAGGCATTACTGACCTGATTCATTATACATTATTTCAGAAAGATTGCATCGAATGGTACACAAATATTTAAGGGGCATATCGACGGCTGAAAAGAAAACAAAATCATTTTTTATGAAGATTGTTTAACAATGTGCCTAAATGCTTTTGTTGTCAGCAACTAAATAAATCTCGAATTATTTTACAAGAGTGTTCATATTACATAGATCTTTACATAAAGTCTTCTTGCAGTTTGGTCATTATCCATCGACTTCCTAATGTTAGTTTGGAATTGTCCATACACTAGTTAGGTCATTATCCAATTTGTATGTTCTTGTTTCAAACAAATACGAATATATTGCGTTTTCAAGCATTTACGTCAATCAAATTTTTGACATACATATATGAAAGGTTAATACATAAGTCCAAGCATTAAAACATTTAAAACATTCGATTATAATTGTTTTTGGGCTAAAACTTTCGACAATTTCATTTACTTTTTCCAGATTTTCAAATATAAATATTTTATTTCGACGTAATTGTTTTTATTTGTTATGTTTTTTTAGCGCATTGTATCCGGCAATTAACATTTTATCAAAAAGAAACGTTTATTATGTCACAGCTTTCCTTAAATAAACGTGTTCTTACAAATAAATGACTGGAGTCTTTATTTCTGTCGCCATTTTTTTCTTCAGTTTGAATTATCCTACTCAGTTTGGATTATCGACGTACAGGGGGTGTAAGACACTGCAAAGTGATTGCCACTTGCGAAGCACTCCATCGAATTTCTGAACCAATATGTCGTCTTTTTAAAAGTTTACCAGTCGTGAAATATTAAGCATGACTTTGAAATAGTGTTTACACAAAGTCGTTTGGCGCTCGACACAATTCGTACTTATAACGTAATAATAAGATGATTGTCGATGTGTCAGACCTGATGTGACAGACTTAAATCATTGTATATATAAAAAGAACATGCCATACGAACCTGTTTTTTTTTCAATATCTGTTAAAGGCTTAACTTTTTGGTGAAAACCTGCATCACTTACATAAATATCGATGCACCGCGCATCACTGATTATAAACACCGTATTTATATTCCGTGTCACTGAAAATGAGTGAAATTCGTGGCACCGCTAACTTCTGCACATGGCTTTAAATGATAAGCTAGAACGAGCCATCGTAAGCTGAATTTATTTACGACAATCTTCCATTTATCAAAGTTACATGTCTCAGAATTGATCTTCAATATGACGGCATGCTTGCACCAAAAAAAGTTCACCGGGATCGATTGTCTTGCTTTCCAGTACGTGGAAGGCACATGTTTAAGTCTCATGTTTCAATTTATCTATATTGTTGTGGTAAAATAC
This sequence comes from Dreissena polymorpha, assembly GCF_020536995.1. NCBI lineage: Eukaryota > Metazoa > Mollusca > Bivalvia > Myida > Dreissenidae > Dreissena > Dreissena polymorpha. The sequence continues at coordinate 82,356,064 of NC_068355.1, read as the reverse complement.
AATCATTATTGTGACCGCAGATGAAGATGTCCAGCTACGATTATGGAAAGGTATAAGCAAATGTTGGTGTAAAACTAAACGAAGGCAATAATAAATTTAGTTATGTATAGAGTGTACACAGTGATGTTGGATTGGTTAAATTTACTGAAATATGAATTTGGTGTTTGTGGTCAAAACCAAAGATCTATACCAAAGATGCTCTCGACTACTTACATCAGAAACAAAGGGGTTACAATTATAAAACAAACTTTTTTGAGACTGTCTATATATATATATATAGATAAGACATTACAGCGCCGTTTTAACGAGATGTAAAGGGTTCGAATCATATATATATATATATATATATATATATATATATATATATATATATATATATATATATATATATATATATATATATATATATATATATATATATATATATGTATTTCCGTCAAATATTAAAAAAAACAATTGAAAAACAAATATTTTCAAAGAACATTGTAATATAGCTTTGAAACCGTTTGTACACGTGTTTACCATCGTGATTCTAATTATGACGCCATTATTTGACATTGGTTTAATATTTTGCTTTATATTTGTTAACAATCATGACCCCAAACTTACCACCATTTTTCGAATTAGAATAGCTTTATCATACTATCAAGCGTTGAGAATAGTTGATCACACTGTCCTTCGACAGGTCTTGTGTCATAATACAAACCTATGGTGCTATTTTTTCAGATCTTGCTGGAATTTGCGATGAGTGTCGTAGATAGTGGTGAATTGATGCCTGATGATATCGTTTGTTTCCCTTAACAACGAGACAAGTATGTAGATGATTCAGAGGATACACGTGTCGGCGTAGGATCATGTGATAATACAGTGTCCGTTGATTCTGACACCATATGTGGAGTTCAGAAACAAGTTGGTGAACGTGTCGAGGATCATTAGATACAGATACAGTTCAGAAGCAAGTTGGTAAGCGTGTCGACGTAGGATCATGTGATAATACAGTGTCCGTTGATTCTGACACCATATGTGGAGTTCAGAAACAAGTTGGTGAACGTGTCGAGGATCATTAGATACAGATAGAGTTCAGAAGCAAGTTGGTAAGCGTGTCGACGTAGGATCAGGTGATAATACAGTGTCCGTTGATTCTGACACCACATGTGGAGTTCAGAAACAAGTTGGTGAACATGTCGAGGAAGGATCATTAGATACAGATACAGTTCAGAAGCAAGTTGGTGAGCGTGTCGACGTAGGAGCATGTGATAATAAAGTGTCCGTTGATTCTAACACCACATGTGGAGTTCAGAAACAAGTTGGTGAACGTGTCGAGGAAGGATCATTAGATACAGATACAGTTCAGAAGCAAGTGGGTAAGCGTGTCGACGTAGGATCATGTGATAATACAGTGTCCGTAGATTCTGACACCATATGTGGAGTTCAGAAACAAGTTGGTGAACGTGTCGAGGATCATTAGATACAGATAGAGTTCAGAAGCAAGTTGGTAAGCGTGTCGACGTAGGATCAGGTGATAATGCAGTTTCCGTTGATTGTGACGGTTCGTGTGTACGCTCTGGATTAAAACGCGAAATATGTGGCCATGTTTTTAAGAGAAAACACGACTTCTCTAGACATCTTAAACAACATTATCCCCAAACGGGAGAATATTGTTCGATATGCGATAAGTATTTCAGTCGGCTTAAAATTCACATGCAAAGGCATAAAGAGCGAAAAAAGTACGCATGTAACATTTGTGTAAAAGTATTTGTAAGTGTGAATGGATTGAAAGCCCATGAACGTCTCTTCCTTCTAAAATTAAAAATATCAGAATAAAGCGGTGCCATAACATCATAAAGATGCGGTGCTTTTACGGACATTGTTGAGCAGTGTTCATATATCTATAATGTCAGTGTTGAGCGGTGCATACTTGCTAACACGTGTAAATGTTAAAATCACAGTTATATTCAATAAAGCATGCTATAATGTGTTGTATATTGATTCTTCTACCATAAAATACCGTTTAACAAAAAATCTTTCATTTAAAATCTGCAAAAAACACGATTTTTTGCGTCATGAAAGTCAGTTCTTTCACGACACGCTCACATTGTTTTCACTATTTTAAATTAATAGCGACTCAATTTTGATGCGGTAAACGGCAATTAAATGTAAAGTATATACTTCGTTCGATGGAATATCTTTTTATTACCAACTTACCTTCTTTTCTCGTTTTTTTCCTTTCATTTCTGGACTCGCCAACAAGTTTGAGGCCATGTTTTTGACAGAAGGATACGGTGCTCTTGTCAGATGTATAAAATTTCGACGGTGAGCGGAAAAGTTGTGGTATTCGCCCTTTTACCGTGTGCTAACCTTTTGATAAACTGAATTTGTACGCGTTTTATTTTATCGTGCTTAACATAAACATTTGTTTACATATAATTAAATCAAAAGTAGCCTTGGTAAAAACTGAAACGGCTGGATATATAAGATGTTATGAAAGAAAGAAATAATGTAAAACTGTTAATATTTTCAGAAAAGACAAAAATCCGACACAAAAGTTTTATTATGGAACTTGTTTTATGCAAAAGAACTAAAAATGCTCAACCGTTGAACATTTAGAGCTACACAATTTGATAGTAAAATGACAAAACAGTTGCCTGTTCAATCTTTCTAAACACTGGCTTATGTCTAACAAGAACATTCAGTCAATCAAATTATATACAGAGGTAGCTATATTAATTAGTACACGTCATTATTATAGTTTTACGCAAGAACAACGTCATGACGTCAAAGGTATTTCAAGTCACGTGACAGTTTATAGTGCGTCATTACTTGGCAACCGCAACTAGAATTATTTTCTGACATCGTACACGCTTAAAATGCCAAAAGACAATTCTAAAAAGTGTAAATTTGTAAAGGCGATAGCAAGGGCGCTTCAGAGGTTTCTTTGCTGCGTTAGTTCTGCAGACGACGGCAACGATTTAGTGGTTACCCGTGTGTATCAGTCGGCTAGCTGCGGTCAACTGAATGAACATCTTCAACGAAAGGAGACGAACAGGTGCCTTAGCGCGCGGTTAGGATGTACCGACACCAAGGAGAGCGGCCAAAGCCGAAACAGACGTACGTCCGGGATTCGAAACCGACAAGACATCCCGCTGTTCACATTGCCCGGAGCTATGCACATGGAAATTAATATTCATGTAAGCGCTACATAACATTTTGTACAAACAATGTCAATGCAGACTTAAATATTTCCCACCGACAATTACACTAGGTAAAACGTGCGCATCCCTAACACAATACTGTATATACTGTACACCTGTATTTTAAATTACCTAGGTACCTAAGCTATGTATTGTATGAAGTTTGTTAAAAATGTGTAAAAATTCGGAATTAAGACAGGTATGTTTAATGGAATTCAAACTATCATCAATCCACATCAAGTTCAGTGCACAGCGAGTTTGTTTCATATTCGTTAAAAAAACCGTCGCTACCGTAGAAAAGAATAGCTTCTAGCATCTTAAACAAGAATTATCTTTAAAAAAGATATACGGCGTAAAGAGTTTAATGAATGAGATCAAGTATAGCGAATGTCTTTTTCTGTGCAGTTCTTAGCTGCATCACACGAAGTACGGGATGTTACGGGGAGTTTTCGCGGCTTATTTTACATTATAACATATTGCTGGTCATAAACCTATAGATACAAAACAGAAAACCAAAAGAAGAATGGAAGTGAAATTTAAACATATGAGTCAACCGGCCACACGAGAAGTATCCGTATTTATAGGCGCGTTCTTCGAACAAACCTGTTTTAGTGGTTTGTCGGGCATTGCTATTTGATTCGATTATTAACAGTATCAATTATCATCGTGCTAATGCTTAAAGTGATATTATGGGCATTTTGCACTGTTGAATTGAGCTGAAAAGAATTAACAGGTCAAAATAGTTAGTTAAAATGTGGTTACTGATTAATTATCTGCAACTCACCTTGCTACCAGTTGTTTATAAAAATATATTTTATATTCGATATTCTTACGTGACCCACCCAGTCCTGTAAGCTGAAATGATCCGTAAAACAATTTCGTGTCTTTGTGTCGTATGAACAAATCTGCACTAAAACTAAATTTAGGTTCAACTCGTAAACGCATGATCAGTTGTCAAACGAAAGTACGGTTGATATTCAAATGCATTATTTTTCTCTTTCTGGTATATTGTTTTAGTATGATGATGCTGCATTAATTAATATAAGTCTATATGAAGTAGAAACATCAAAAATAATCAACGGTTGCGATAGACACCTATAAACTGTTACATGCTCATAATATCACTTTAGTACATTAGGCAATATGGACGAATAATTATTGTTAAATTTATCAACAATAATATTTATCATTGTATTGTTGAAAACACATTAAGAATCTATTATTTACATACCATAATTATATTGCTGAATATCTTCATTTAACATATTTCTGGTCTAAAGAAAATTCCAGGTCACCTAGTTCACGGATAGCGTCTTTATTATATAACGATTATTTTACTGGCCGCCAACTCCGGTGATGACCTGTATATAAACTCTGAATGTCCGCGAATTGACCCGATATACCTCGCGGGTTGAAATGCAATGCTTTAAAGTGAGGCCTCGCTTCCATTGCTCTTTATACTTTTACATGTTAACATGTTTACAGGAATAAGGAAGTAAGTACTAAATATGAGAACATAGCCTTTTAAGTATAAACGCTCTTGCGCTGGTTATACTCTGAAAATAAAAGGTGTACGCACAAACTGTATTGATGTCGAGAATTGAGTGTAAAACTGTTCTATCTATTAAGCCTTTTCATTCGAGATAAAATTGTTTCATACAGTAAAACAGTGTTACAAAGACGCGGATATGTTTCCAATGTTCTGGTGGTATACTCAAATCAGCCAATGGAATAAATGAAGTGTATTCATTCGTACCTAGCCGCGGGAAATTTTATTGGACACTTACAAAGGTCAGGCTAAGGTGAAAAGCTGGCTTATGCAGCTTACGCCGAAATTCGGGAAAAAACATTAGAGGCACTTCTAAAAAATTTTGCTTACGCGCTGGGGCATATACCATGGTTGAGATGCTTAGTGGTGGTACACTTACTACTTATTTTTATTATTTCTTATTTTTCTTAACAGCTTTTTACAGTTCTTAATACAAACTTCAATAGTATTTAACATTTACTTTAAAGAGCTTTTTTCAAAATGCTTAAATTAAGGTTATAATTTTTGTTTTCATTTTTGGGTTAACTGCTGTTGTTCGACTTTGGATTAAAAGTTTAACAAAAAAAATCGCGATTATAGCGACACCCTGTAGTCCTAACAGCGCGGGCGAAAACAACTCATTTACTTCATACATACATGTGCTTTTATACAAAGACCCAAATAATACATTGTATTATATAGGTCTTTGTTTAATATCAGACATCAGTTGTATGCGCTTTGTTACAAAGGACTAAGTGTACATTTTAGGTAGTAATGTTTTACTAAACGTTATGAGTCATCGATTTAGATTTCGACAAATATGAATATTATTCAAAAAGGTAAACCACACGGACCATAACGCACATCAGAACGACACAGCGTATTTTGTTTAAACATAATACACATCAGTTGCGCAAACAATATTTCGAGTATAGCACTCAGACTTTGTTGCTTTCAGGTGAAGAAAAGTTCAGCACTAATATTTAGCTCTTTGTCGATTTCAATAGGCGAGAATGAGTGGATAATATTTCTTTGTTCAAAAGCTTTATTAAAAACGCCCGCATTAACAAAACGAAGGCATACAATGTACCTTCGCCAATTTTCTTATGCATGGCGTGGCCCTAACAGCCACCTAAATGTGCAACACATAACGTAATTACTGCGTTAGTAAGCATGCGTTGTTTATATTGTTTTTAGAACAATCCCGCCGAGTGTCCTAGAATGGCCCACGAGGGAGGGCCACAGGAGTCTTTGGAATATTAGAGCAGGAAAACTCGGCTAAGGAATATTTGGCTCCAGTGAAATCGCTCAACTCTGCAAATAAATGTTTGACTCCAGTGAAGTGGCTGCACACACTGCTACTAAAAATTTGACTCCAATGTAGTTGCTCCACTATCATAAGGGCTGTTTGACTCCAGTTGACTGACTCCACAATGCTGAGGACTATTTGACTCCAGTGGTCTGGCTCCACTGTAATGAGGACTATTTGACTAATGAGGACTATTTGACTCCAGTGGACTGGTTCCACTACGCTGAGGACTTTTTGACTCCAGTGGAATGGCTCCACTATAATAAGGACTATTAGACTCCTGTGGACTGACTCCACATGAATGAAGACAATTTGACTCTAGTTGATTGACTCCACTATGCTGAAGATTATTTGATTCCAGTGGTTTGGCTCCACTATAATGAGGACTATTTGACTCCAGTGGACTGTTCCACTTTAACAAGGACTGTTTGACTCCAGTGGTTTGTATCCACTATGCTGAGGACTATTTGACTCCAGTGGTTTGGCTCCACTATAACAAGGACTATTTGACTCCAGCAGAGTTGCTCCCCTATGATGAGGACTATTTGAATAGAGTGGACTGGCTCATCTATAATGATGACTATTAGACTCAAGTGGACAAGACTATTTGACCCAATTCGACTGGCTCCATTATAATGAAGACTATTTCATGGCAGTTGAATTTCATCACTCTGTTGAGGAAGTTTCAACTCCAGTGGAATGGCTCCAAGATTATGAGGACTATTTGACTCCAGTGGACTGGCTCCACTCTGCAAAGGACTCCAATTGACTAGTCTACACTGATGGAGAAAATATGTCAGTGGAATAGCTCCACTCTATTATGGACTGGCTCCACTCTTTTTGGACTATATGACCTCAAGGGACTGGCTCCACTTTAATGAGGACTATTTGACTCCAGTGGACTGGTTCCACTGTAATGAGGATTTTAGACTGCAGTGATTTGGTTCGACTATTGTGAGGACTATTTGACTCCAGTGGACTGGCTCTACTATAATTAAGTCTTTTTGACTCCAGTGGACTGGTTCCACTATGCTGAGGACTATTTGACTCCAGTGGACTGGTTCCACTATGCTGAGGACAATTTGACTCCAGCGGACTGGCTCTACTGTAATAAAGACATTTTGACTACAGTGGACTGGTTCCACTATAATTAACACCATTCGACTCCAGTGGAATGGCTTCACTATGCTGATGAATATTTGCCTCCAGTGAATTGGCTCCACTATAATGAGGACTTTTTGATTCCAGAGGACTGGCTCCACTGTACTGGCTATTTGACTAAGTGGACTGGCTCCACTAGTAAGAGGGCTATTTAGCTACAGTAGGCTGGTTTCAATGTGATAAAGACTCCAGTGGACTTGTTCCACCCTGCTGGAGAATATTTAACTCCAACAGAGTCCAGGGGTCTTGTTCTTTATTTTTATTTTATTTGATTTTTTTTAATCAACCTTTTATTACAACTTCCGTTTATTGTTTATTAAGGCTTCATTAAAAATGGCAACATGTTGACTCTTGTTGTATTTAATCAAACAATATAAAAGAATAATGCAAACAATTAACAGACATCATTATTTGGAATAAATTTAAATTGAAACACAACATTTTGTCGCAAAAAAATCCCTTCTTAGTAAAGCTTAGCACTTACTTTTTTAGCATCTTAAGACCAGAAATGTGTATCAAAATCTAAATGTTATGTGACTGTTAAAACTATAAACTGCAACATCTCAACATCAGAACAAATTAAAGTGGACATTTCAAGTCTGTTCACTACCTACAGGCAAAATAAAATAAAGAAATATTCAATTGCATATTCATGGCATATTTAATGAACAGTTATTTACCATTTATATAAATCTTAGAATGCCTACAGAATGCGATGCCAATTTTGAACACGGGGGCATGGTTTAAACAAACTTGGTAGAAGACCCCCATACAAGTATACATGTATGTGACAAATATCAAACCTCTTAGGCTTGAGGTTTCAGAGAAGAATAAAAAGTTTTTATTATATACATAATAAGGAAAACAAGCATCTCTCAGGCCGGGAATAAAGTTGACCTTAGGAGAATTATTATAACAAACATGTAGAGGAACATCATACCATATTAAACACCAAACATTTAACCCTTGACAATTGCGGTTTTATTGTAGTTGATTTTAAAAGTAATTTACCATATAATTTACTATATAAATATATTTATAAATCACATGAGCCTGTAGCATTGCCAGCTTTGACCTCATAAAATGATTTGAAGAATGAAAGGAGACTGCATGACAATGTCACACAACAAGTATTAAAGCCTGTGCCCTGTGGTTTGATATTAGTATTTTTCAGGTTAATTTTCTTTATAGCTCAATCCATACATATGCAATGGAAACAATCATAGTGAACAACTTAGCCAAAGGGTCACCAAAGAAGCATATGTGATTTTTTTAAATTAAAATCTGCAGTTCAGGGGGAATTAATGTTGTTAGAAGAAACAACCTGCCCCATGGACGGATGGAAAAATAGACAACAGGGTATCCTAAAAGCTCTTCATGAGCACCATATGCTCTGGTGAGCTAAAAAATGCTTTTCTTAACATCTTTCTTGAGCCAAATTCATAATATATCTGCCTTAATTCCACATTTAATCAGAAAAATAAGCTCCAAAAGAACATTGCTTGATCCTTGTTAAGCTGTTAAGGGTTCTCGTGATGTATGGTGAACACCCCACAGTTAGCCATGTGATATGACTTGTAAAATGTAACAGATCCTAGTTCAAGCTTTAATGGAGACATTTTGGTGGTCAAGGTTTCCTCTCCTTCACTGAGCCAACTAGTGCCAGAATACACAGTCCTCCTGATACTATAGCACCAGACCTGAAATACACAGATATCACACTTGAATCCATGGAAAGGAAATATACCAGTACTCAACTAATTAGGGCTGATTAAAATTTATTTTGGCATTTATCATTAACAATACAAGAGTACCGCATAACGGGTGCCAACGCTCGGCTGCTGGTGCAGTTTTGAATAAATAAAAGCTTGTCAGATTTTTTTATTAGAGGTAACAGTGACCTTGACCTTTGACCTAGTGACACCGAAATGGGTGTGGCGAGTAGAACTCATCAAGGTGCATCTACATATGAAGTTTCAAAGTTGTAGGTGGAAACACTTTGATTTTAGAGCAAATGTAAAGGTTTTAGCACGACGCAGACGGCAGACGTCCGACGATGAGCTGGCTATGACAATTCCTCGGGTTTTCTCCAAAAACAGCTGAGCTTTAAATGAACCTTATTACAAATGTAAAGCATTTTTTTTTTAAATATACTTTTTTTAATGTTCCCAATGAAATTGTGCTTCCTCTTCAAAGCCAGCAAACAGGAATAAATATTAAATTAATTCAGTTCATTTTATTCTTTTTGCTCAGACAAAAAATGGTACAATCCTAATGAAACACATGTGAAAGTGGGGGGATAGTATACAAACTGATTACCAAAGTATTCCCCTGACTAGTGGTGAATGCCTCCATATACTGTACTCTGCCACATATATCGTTGGGTGACCCCTGAATGCCTTCAGGATATCCCTGGAACTGGAGTGAATACCAAAATTGTATTTCTTAATTAACTAAGCTATGCAGTTTTAGACATATTTTTTTCAAACATCCCATTTGAGGTTTGGGCAATTTTAAAATCATTAAAACTTCAAATTCTATGCTTTTACCCTTACTTAGGTGGGCACCATAATTTTATTGATCATGTTGTTTTAGCAAGATTCCAGTTTATGAAATTCACATACCCGGTACTCAAAAGGACAATTTTCATTTAAGTTTTCTCTCTTCTTTTATTTCAGATTTTGCAACCCTGGTATCAATTTAAAGATAAACATGTTCTTTTATGAAAATTGAAATGAAAATGTATGTCCTATTGCTTCAAAGATAATGCAATTCACTGGAAAGCAAACCTGGGCTTTAATTGGCTTTTTACAGTGCCATATTAACAAATGATCTTTAACACAATGATCTAGAAAGGGTTCTATTTCACTTAGTATCCAATGAATGCATCCAAATGTTGCCCACATGATATATTAATGAATTATATAGTTATATACAAAGATTTTATTTAACCTGTTGGCAGTAGGTAACTGGCCATTACAGGAGGGCCATGGGCCTTAAGGCGCTCACCTGAGGTCCAAAGGAACTAGACTATTATGAGAAAGTGCGAGCTGATTCAAAAAGATTGGACAAAAAGTGTGACTTCAAGAGCATCACTATTTATTTCTTTTGATTTAACCTAATTACCTAGTTTTGAGCTCACATGAACTAGTTTCAATCTCAGCCAATATTTAATTGGGACAAATGTTCTGACCATGTTTAAAGCAGATAGTCCAATAAATGAGGATAAAATACTGTCAAAAGCTATTTAAGGAATATTGCCACAGCCAATTTTCAACAAACTGGAAGAAATTTCTAACTTGACCATTAGGTCAATAAAACAAGTGTTCTGACTAATTTTCCTTTCCACGAAAAAAATGACTTCTAGAGTGTTAACAAGGTTTCACTACAGAATTATTAGGGAAAATGCCCCACCTCATTGCAGCCATGTTTTTGGCAAACCATAATCATTTTCTAACTCGGCCGAAATATAATTACAACAAATGTTCTGAGCTAGAGTGTTAACAAGGTTTTACATTAGCCACAATTGGAAAAATGCCATGCCCCCTGAAGGCCATGTTTTTCAACATCCAAGACATCATTTGAACAAATATTCTAAAATGTTTTATGAAGATTGGACAATAAATGAGACTTCTAAAGTGTTAACAAGGATTATTGCCCCACCCTCTGGTGGCCATGTTTTTTAACCAATCAAAACCATTTTGGGACGCGTCCAAGATATTACCGGGACACATGTTCTGACCAAGTTTTATGAAGATTGTACAATAAAAGTGGCCTCTAGATTGTTAAAAGGTAAATAATGATGACGAACGTTGGACTACTTGAGATGGACAAAAGGTGATCACAAAAGCTCACCATAAGCACGTTGTGCTCAGGTGAACTAATAAAATATTTCTACTAAAGTAAAACTTAATGAATTAACAGTTTTCCCATTCATATTTTATTGTATTTCATAATTCATATAATTCTACTTTCTGCTTTACATTTTAAGTGCGTTGCAAAACATCCTATGATAATAGTTTGCACATTAATTAAACATTCATCATTCTACTGATATTTTTGCATTGCAAGGAAAGTAAATTGGTAAAGTACTATTTTTTTGGCTGTTTTCTGAAACAGGGTAAATGAATTAAAAAGAAACAAATTAAAAAGTAACAATACCACAAAAGTGCCAAAATGGCCCTAATGCGCTCACTGTATTTGAAGGTGAACTAGTTATAAAAGACTTGACTTAGTAACCAATTGACCCAAAATGATGTTTAAAGCGAGATTATACGATTTTGTCAAATATTTATGAATTTATATAAGATGTGTAAAAAACTTATTATACATATATTTCAATATAAATTAAAATAAAAATTAAGAAGAACATGTGTCAAAAAATGCGAAATAAGCCAGATATTTAAATCTGAAATAAAAAATGTCTGTACAGTCGAATTCGCCAGCATGTATATCATGCATGTACGATGTGAATCTTAATTTAGTTTAACGGTTCATTTAAAATTCCTGCAATGATATCTATTCATACGACACACAAACACTAGCTCCGATCCTAATAAAAAGACGAATGCTTCGGTTATTGTAGGAAAATATGTACGAAATATCTTTGTCACAATCGGCTCGGGGCGCTAATTTGTCTTTGCTGCATTTTATGAAATTCGTCTTCAATGTATATTTTTTCTTGCCTATTATGTGTTATTGTAACATATTTTTATCAATTTATTACAAGTTAACACATATTAAAATCGTATAGTCTCAATTTAATCAAGATAAAGCTATACATTTGCCTTATAAAGTGGTTATCTTGGTGTTAATTTGACTTGGTGCCTTAATTTAATGACATATCTGTGACCAATATTCAAACAAGTTTTATGAAAATTTAGTCTTAAATGTGGCTGCAAGAGAAGTTATAAGGTCTTTCTATGAAATTTACCTAGTGACCTAAATTTTGGACACATACGCGCATATATGAGCATGAATTATCTAAACATTGTAATTAAGTCTCCAAGATTGAGTCACATATGCAGTTTCCTGAGTGGTGACAAAATTTTACCTGGTTATCTAGTCTTTGGACAAACATGACAAAGAATAAAACTTGGTTAATAAAAGGTCAAGATAAAAACATCATCAAAATTGAGTCATAAAAGTTGCTTCTAGATTGGTAACAAGATTTGACCTGGTGCCCAAATTCGCAGCTGAACTAGCTTTTTAGAAAATGAACATCTTGGCAAAGTTTCATTAAGATTTAGTAATTTATAGTGGTAAGAAGGTTTTACTCAGAATTAACCTTGTGATCTGGTAATGCTTGGGAAGCTCGTGATCTGAATTCACTTTTGATCCAGATATTGTCAAAATATATATAATATGACCAGTTTTCATCTAGATTGGACCAAAAGTGGCCTCTAAAGTGGCCTCTAAAGTGGTACAAGAAAAAAGTTTTCATCACACAACACTGGGTGGTAAACATAGTGCTAAGGTGAGCTTAAAATGGCTCAAGTAAATATACAAAATGTCAACACATTTATAAACAATGCTGATGTATCCAGCATGAAACAGGGTTCTGGCACATACCATTTGAAGTTGTTGGTAGCTGCCAATGCACGGTTCTTGCCAAAAACTCTTATATCCACATTGCCATAGGGAGAGAACCACTTTGCTAACTGAAATTGGAAACATTATACTAGGTAAATTTTAAACTGAGGAGCTGCGCCATGAGCGCATGATACGCCCGTCGTTCGCCAATGAAGTAGTAAGGTAATAAATAACCCTTTGAATCATTTTTTTACTTCAGTTTATTTGTATTTGAATACATGGTTTATTTTATAAGTACATGAGCATGGAGCGCCGTCTCCTTGACATTCATACCATATCTTTTTTTGAGTATATGTATGCATTTCTTTAGAGGATATGGAGTTGAAGTAAACCTGTTATAGATATTTTGACCAATAATAAAAGAGAAATGTAGATGGGTAAGTGGTAGTGTACAATCGGAATAGAAAAAAGCTCACCTTGTTCAATTTTTGACGAACAAAGTCCCATAACTCTGGAACGACAATTCAGAATTCCGTCAAAAACGAAAGGGGATCAGGGTTTATCAATATTAAGATTGTGTTGAAATTTGAAAAAAATCCATCGAAGGATATTTGAGCTACAGTAGGACATTCAATGAAATCACGAAATTTTGACGAACAAAGTCCCATAACTCTGGAACGACAATTCAGAATTCCGTCAAAAACGAAAGGGGATCAGGGTTTATCAATATTAAGATTGTGTTAAAATTTGAAGAAAATCTGTCAAAGGATATTTGACGTAGCGTACGACATTAACAGACGGACGGACGGACAGACGGACGGACGGACGGACAGACGCGGGGTATACCATAATACGTCCCGTCATAGACGGGCGTAATTCCGTCAAAAACGAAAGGGGATCAGGGTTTATCAATATTAAGATTGTGTTGAAATTTGAAAAAAATCCATCGAAGGATATTTGAGCTACAGTAGGACATTCAATGAAATCACGAAATTTTGACGAACAAA